>NC_089583.1:116617978-116815864 GCF_019320115.1 Miscanthus floridulus
CAAGAGATTCAGAGTTACCTGGTCTCTATATTTCTCTTATATATTGGTATTGGAATGTAAGATTGTTTGCTTTTGAAGCCCCTGGCTGACTTCCATGACTCAAGAAAGAAATTGTGATCTGTTGTTCGTTGAAAGAAGTCCTTTCAGATGCATGTTCAACTAAAAGAATACCTGTGAAGACCATGAATATAAGATAAACTCCTGCACGGCGCATTTGGTACAAGTTTGAAACTTTGCCAATCACCAGTAGTCCTTGCATGAGCATTGTCCTTCACTGAAATGGTGGAAACGGTTACGGTCTCTAATGATCAACTTGCGCTCGTACAACAAGGAAATAAGCTTAATAGCTGAATGGCAGTCTTCACAGGCTCTCAGATTCTTTGTTATTCGGAGAGTTGAGCCTGCAGGAGTGGTTAGCAGCCCAAAAGCAATCGCCAGCTTCTCACTATGTTCAGCCAATGCACGTTCCTTAGATTGCTCATCAATGTCTTGCAACACTAAGCCTGTCATTGGCTTATATCCAGCTTGTCTTAAGCGATCCATCATCTCTTCCAACATTTTGTAGATCTCCTTGGACCTTGGATGTGATCTATCACCAGAAACAAACTCGTGAATTGTATTCTGCCACTCAATTGAGCTTCTTCCAGGAATTCTCTGAATGCTCTCCCTCCTAAGCGTCCTCCTCATCTCTGCAACACCTTCCCAGGAATTCGCTTGTGCATATATGTTTGACAGTAAGACATAGTGCCCATCGGCATGAGGATCCAATACTCGCAGTTTTGTCATAGCTTCCTCTGCAACTTCTACATTCTTATAAATGCGGCAAGCCCCAAGAAGTGCCCTCCAGATGACTGCATCTGGCTCGAATGGCATGTCCCTAATGAGCTGCCTTGCCTCCTCAATATGACCCGATCGCCCCAAAAGATCAACCATGCATCCATAGTGCTCAACCTTCGGGGTTACACCATGCACTACACTCATTGAGCTGAAATACTTCTTGCCATTGCTCACGAGACCAAGATGGGTACAGGATATAAGAACTCCAATGAAGGTAATGTCATTTGGTTGCAGTCCTTCTGATAGCATCCTTGAGAACAAGGAGAGAGCATCATGGCCGAGCCCATGATTGGCCAACCCGATGATCATCGAGCTCCAAGTCAGCACATCCTTCACTGGCATAGAGTGGAACACTCTTACTGAATTATCAATGTCTCCGCACTTGGCATACATGTCAATCAGAGCAGTCCCCAGCTTGACATCCAACTCAATCCCATTGCTCTCCACAAACTGATGCACTTCAGCACCAACAGCGAGCGCCCCCATATCACCACACGCTGAGAGCACACTCACCATGGTGATGCAGTCTGGGTTGACACAAGCCGCACGCATCTCCCGCCACAGCTCCAACGCATCCTTGGACCTCTTGCCCTTGGCGTACGCCGACATCATGGAGCTCCACGAGAAGGCGTCCCTGTCCTCCATGTCGTCGAACATCTCCCTCGCAAGGGCGACCTCCCCCTTCACCGCATACCCGTGGATCATCGTGTTCCAAGAGACCATGTCCCTCTCGCGCATTCCATCGAACACTCTCCTCGCCTCTGCGACCTCGCCGCGCGCGACGTAGGCCGCGAGCATGACGTTGCAGAGGAACACGTCCCTGCGCGGCGCCTCGTCGAACGCGGCGCGCGCGAGGTCCGCGCGCCCGGCCTTGGCGTAGGCCTCGACGAGCGCGGTGCGCACGAAGAGGTCGGCTGCGGCGAAGCCGGACTTGAGCGCGCGTGCGTGGAGGGACGCGGCGCCGAGGCCGAGGCCAAGCATAGCCGGAACGGAGCCCGAGAGCGCGGCGGATGCCTGCAGCGCGAGGGAGAGCGAGAAGGAGTTGCCGAGGAGGCGGGGCGCCCGCGGCAGGAGCGAGCGGAGGAGGAGCAGGGCTTGCAGCGGGAGGCCCGCGCGGAGGTAGCCCCGCATCGCGGTGGTGACAAGGAACGCGTCCGGGCACGCCGACTTGACGAGGCGCGCGTGCGCGGCCAGATGCTCCGGCCGCGCCGCCGCTCCGCCTCCCCGCACGCGCATCGCGCGAGAGAGCTCGCGTCGCGAGGCGTTCGAGTTTGCCGCGGCGGGGGAAGGCGCCGCGCTTTGGTGCCTTGGTGGCTTGGGACTTGGGAGCCAGGGTTCTAGCCGTCGGATCGGCGGACGAGAGATTTAACGGCTGGGAGGATTGCCACCGAGGCGTCCGAGGGGAGGAAGTGCGTCGACCGGCTATTCGCCGCTCGATGCCTGCGCGACTCGCGAGCCTTCTGCACCGACGTGACGCCTGACCAAGCAACGCCCCGCCGCCGTCGCCCCCGCCTCCCTCCCCTGCAGGAGACGGGGTCGGCATCGGCACGGCACGGCAGGGCACGATCAGGAGCAGCGAGGCCATGGAGCTCCTGGGCTTCCCTCCCTACTGCCGCCCATCCCCTTTCAAGGTGATTTTTTTTAATTTTAACACTTTTTTAAAATTAATTTTAAGTCTAACGTGGTCGGTTTTTTTAAAAAACTAATACTTTTGTCGCGGCTATTGTCCTGACGTGGTCAAATATCTGTGCCGCGCCATGCATGGTGGCGCGACAGTGGGTTGTCGTGGCGACGACCGGAATCGTGACCAGTGACGTGGCAAGGCTCTGCCGTGCCACCGATCATGGCGCGGCAGTGTCGCGCTCTGATTCGTGGCGCGGCAGAGCCGAATAAAACCCCCGTGGGCAGTCCCGCTGCCCGAGCAGCAAGGCCGCCTGGCCGCGTCCGCCCGCATCAACCCACTCGGCCCTCCATTGCCGCCTCCCTCCCTTCCATTCCATTCCCCAGCCGCCTCCCTCCCTTCTCATCCTCGTTTAAGGTAACGACGCACATTTTATTTTTCGTTTGAATGATGGATAGGATATTATGAATGAGAGTTAAGGTTAGGAGAAAAATTATATTTGGGAACTATGGTCTACGGTTTGAAGAAAGATATTAGTTTGATTTTGTCAACGTTAAGGTTAATTATTTACTTAGAAATATGTTTACCATGTATTTTTTTTATTGCTATAATTATCGGTTATATTATTTTTGTTGCATTGCAAATGATTATATTTTACATTAATTTGCGTTATTTTGATTTATGTTTAATTTGAACCGTTTTATTAAATGGAAGACATGTTTCGGGAGCAGTTATGGCAAAAACGGGGTTGTCCTAGAGAATTATACCCCGACGAGTCTAGCAAAGATGCCTCCGTCCCTCCTAAACTCCCTGTCCCTAACTATGATTGTGGTCGTCCGACCGACGTGTTTCAATCGAGACATTCGGACACAACGACTCGTTGCTTCTACATATACAGTCGTTTTAATGTAAGTAATTGTTTTCGTATATTTTTTTTTCTTCATTTGTATTACTAGGTTACTAATATTTTATTGGAATCTTGTTGTATAGGCCTATAAGAGATGTTTTTTCTTTCAGTGGATCGACGGTGCAGACAAGTTTGACCCCAGGTACCTCCTTTTCGACGTTTGGTGGAGACGGCGACATCCACAAGAGCACTTCGAGCGGTGGGTTCCACCTCCCCCTAACCCCCCTCCAATAACGGCTAAGGAGAAGCACTTAGTCGCAGTTAGACGACTCGAGAAACCTTCTCTATGCCATTACGAAGACCGAGCCGTGATAAACTCTGACAATACGTTGGAGTTTGTGTGTCCAAACAAGTATGAAGTAAGTGCAAAGTGTATGTGTCGCACCGTTGAATCACCGATTATGTTGTCTAATGAGGGGGACGAGGATGAGGACGACACTGCCAGACTCAGCGAGTTCATCGCTCTAGCAGAGGCGGACTTAAAGGCATAGGAGGTTGAGGACGACACTAGCAGACTGAGGAGGCGGCTTGCAGGCGGAGGAGGATGACGACACGTTCTGCACTCAGGCCTCAGAGACCGCAGATGAAGCGGAGGCTGCTTACTACAGGCGAAAGGCAGATTAGGGCAGTGCAGGTAAGCCTAGCCACGACAATAGGATTGTGGTTGAGGATTGGTACTCGGACGATAAGTTGCTTACTCAGTATGTTTCTGACTAAGGGTTTTTTTATTACGTCGTCTGTTAGTTTTATGCTTTATTAATGATCAATGTAGCTATGTAGTAGAAATTTCATTGTGTTGTCTTATATTTCATTTGAACTACTGATGTATTGTACCTATGTATCATGTACTCGAATTATCCATGATCGATCTTAAGTGATCACATCTGTTTGTATTATGCATTCAAAATTTCTAAAACGAACATAATCGGGTGAAACTATCTTGAATACAGTGCCTTAGCCCACTTGTTCGGCTGCGCCATAGCCTAGGTTCTGCCGCACCAGAGTCCACGGCACGGGAGTGACGCGCCATAGACCACGGCGTGGGAGTGACGCGGACAGGCAACATACAGCTTCAATTGAGTTGTTGTCGGTGCTATAAAAGTGTTTGCCGCGACCGTACGTAAGTTGAAACGAACATGAAGCAAATAAATGAACGACAAGTTGCCACATAATATTTTTATTGGTTTATGAGTCTACAAGTTTTCGACGACAATATTCGTTCGATATAAGTTCGACGTAATGAACTAAGCCCAGGAATATAAGGATCCCTCGAACGCCTCTTGGAAACCTCGTCGTCTGGTGGAAGAAGAGGGTCGTCGTACTCCACCACAAGAAGGGGCTACAACTGGTGCGGCGTAGGAGGAGTCATCCTGTTATAAATTGATAAATAAAGGGTTAGAGTATTCAAATTAACAATATTCAGATTAACATTATGTAGCATTGCAAAATTTAAACTACTTGTTATGCAATACGAACACAATATGAAATCACCCGTTGCCCTCGTCTACTATGCCGGCTAACCTTGTGACCGGATTGTTTATAAATGGAGCAAAGATTCTTTCCACGGGTCTCGTTGAAGTCTCCTCCGTCGTACATGTCTTCGTCGTACTCTCTCATAGCATCCATGTCCTCTTTGAGTCGCTTTTTCTTTCTTCTACCATTCCCTACCTTCATTAGATCCGGATGCGGCACATAGTCATAACCAGGATAAGGTGGCCACTGTGTCGGGTCAAAGTATGGCTCGAAGCTCATCTTCCAAATACTAACGGTGTTTGAACGGAGATAAAGGGTAACATATATGGCAGATCCTTATAGTTGTACCCGCGAACCCTGCAGGTCGTGATCATATGAGAGCAAGGGGCATGCATGATTTGAGGGACGTTGCAACTACACTCTACCTTTTCAAGATCAACTCGGTAGTTTTGTCCACCATAACGTTCGCCGCTCAAGCTTGTGTCACCCTTGCCCCGTACACTAAAGATATGGCGGCGTCCATACGGCTCGGCGGTGTGCTGCTTGGTCAATTCCTCAGCCTTCTTCAAATGTTCAGCTCCGGCCTTTTCAAAACGCCCCTACTTAGCTATATTCCTCTGCACAAGTTCGCACCTCTTCACAAAATATTCGTTGCACTTATGAAAGGAGAACTCAACAATTCCAGACACAGGCAACGATCGAACTCCGATGAATACACAGTTGAAGGACTCCGAGGAGTTAGTAGTCATGATGCCATGCCGGAAAGCCCCCTCGTCATATGCTAACGCCCATGATATAGTGTGCTATAGTCTTCTCAGTATCAAACCTCCTCTTCAGTGTGAAATCACCGTCAAACTTTGCATTCAAACGGACACAAAGGTCGTTGAAGCTAGGATGTTCATCAAACCATTCCAATTCTTCTTCTCTATCCTCAAACATACCATCTTCTCTCCTAACACTTTCTCCATACAAAACTCTAACACAACAATCCATCTGCAAAAGCATTTCACGAAACTTCATCAAGTCATCGAAATCATCGTACGTAATGTCCATAGTAATATTAATACATATTCTAACTATAACTATACTAACTAATCTAATATTAACATCTATATAAGGCTAACCACAACAACTAATTAGACTAAATCCAATATATAACTAGACTCAATAACTGTACTAACTAAACTACCTATACTAACTTACTATATTACCTATACTAACTAAACTAACTAACTTTACTAACTATACTAACTATACTTTAATAATTTTACTAACTTTATTAACTATACTAACCATATTAGGGGAGTACCTCGTTGCAGCGTGCTAGATCGGGTCGGGAGGCGCGGGCGCAGGCCTCGGCGGGCAGCCGCCGTGCGTGGCCGGAGGGGGTGGCACGCCGGCGTGCGGGCGCGGCGGCTGTGTCGTGCTGAGCGGCGAGCTGGCTGGTGCGGGCGGATGCGGCTGGCTGGCTGGCGCGGGCCATAGACCAGGCGGCCTTGCTACGCTGCTCGAGCAACGACGGCTGCTCGGCCACTGGCGGACACGGGACGCGGCGGAGGTTTTATTCGGCTCTGCCGCGCCACAGATCAGGGCGCGGCACTGCCGCGCCAAGATCGGTGGCGCGGCAGAGCCCTGCCACGTCACCGGTCAGCGATTCCGGTCGCTGCCACGTTAACCCGCTGCCACACCACCATGCATAGCGCGGTACAGACACCGACCATGTCAGATTTAAAATTAGTTTAAAAAAATGTTAAAATAAAAAAAAATCTCTGAGGTCCGCCCTGGGCTCCCATCCCTCTCACTGCTCCTGCTCCCAAACGAATGCGATTCATCCTGAGCTGCTCCGCAGCGCCAATTTCTGAGTTGATTCTGTTGGGTTTTGGTCAAAACGGGCGAAGGTTGAGGAGAATTGTCCTGTACGCTTCCGGATTCTTAGTTCCTAACTCTGCATCTTTGCGATGCAGGTGAAGGCTGCGTATAGAAGAATGGTGATGGAGTACCATCCTGATCGTGTCCCAACGCATCTGAAATCGCAGGCTGAGTCAAAATTCAAGGAGGTAAGGTAAAATTTTAGATAAGCGCTTGATATCACCCTGCTTGTTCTTGGTCATCATGGAATCGCTGTACATACAAACAATAAAAATTTTACTGACTTCTTTCTCATCTGCATTTAACACATATTTTGGATGTTGCAGCGAGCATTCATGCCATTTTATATGTTCTTCTAGCTTAGCTTAGTAGCTTTGGAACACTTCTAACTTACCAGCACAAGTCATCTATGAGCAGAGATGAAAATGAACCCATTTTTTTTTTGTTTCAAGATCGAATATTTGTTTATGTTTCACATAGATGCCAACCATTCCCGAGTTGGGTGATGTCTGAATTGGGTCCATTGCACAAAGCATTGTAACATAATTCCTGAGTCCTGAGCTTACTCTTTCCTCCACTGTCATTACAAAATCCTGTGCTTGTACCTTGCAGATAGCAGAAGCATATTCTTGTTTCAAGGATGGTACGTTGTTAATCACTCACATAATTCATACTTTGCTTTGGAAAATCTACTACAAGCAGTAAGGTATTCACTGTGGTGTGCTGTGCACTGATGAGTTGTATCTCATCCATCGTTTGCAGGAAGATCAGGGAGTAGGATGGAAGGTAAACTTGATTTCATGATGAAAATTATTCACACAATCTTTGTGTATAGATAATTAGATGTATCGTTAACGCAGTTCATGTTATGCGTTCTGGTGTTCCGACTGGCTACGGGAGATCAAATAGAACGTTGGTTAAAGCCCCATTTCTACTCATAATGTTTGCAGCAGTTTCTTTTGGTGCCTTTAGCGCATCAAGGTAACCTACACTTGAACTTTCCCATTTTCTTTAGTTACCTGTAATGAATTCTTTTACCTAATTAATGAGACCATTCTGGATTTGTGAAGGGCATATCAACGGCAAAAGGAACTGTGTTCCTCTCAGAACCCCTTTCTACCGTAGAGGAAGACATTTGGGCTCTGTCCATATTCATTCATAGGCGAGAAGAGTTTCTTGTACATTGTTGTATATCGGCCTGGGCATTTTTTAACCGCAAACCGCAAACCGAACCGAACCGCACCGAACCGAACCGAGGTGTCGGTTTTCGGTTTGCGGTTCGGTTTCTAGTTTTGCACTGCTCGGTGTTCGGCTTCGGCTTCGGTTTTATACTCAAACCGAACCGATTAACCGAACAAACACTACAGTATATATACCCGAGATGAAACCCTAGCCCACTCAGGCACTCACCCGTCAACCTCCCTCCCTCTCCTCTCCCTCACCCGTGCGGCGCATCTCCAGAGCGCGCAGTGCGTGGCGCATCCCTCCTCTCCCTCAGTCTCTCCCTCCCTCTCTCACTCCGAACCCTCCATCCACTCCAGAGCTAGCAGCGGGGCGGTGCATCCCTCCCTCTCTCAATCCTCTCCCTCCCTCTCTCCAAAGTGAGCAGCGGCGCACAGCGCCTGCCCCTCCGATGCCACGGCGGCGCGCGGGTGGCTGCGCCTGCCCATCCGACTCTGATGCCCTGGTGGTGCGCTGGTGGCCACGCCCGCCCCTCCGACGAGCTCCCTTCGGCCTGGCGGCATGGATCCAGCGAGCGGGTGGCGGATCCGATGGGTGAGTGGCAGATCCGGTGAGCTGGTGGTAGATCCGCGCGAGGTGGTAGCCGTCCGCGCGCCTCGGCGGATACTGCAACATCGGGGGCTCACGGCGCTCCTGCGAGGCTGCGAAGGCCGGATCTAGTGGCGGGGAGGCCGGATCCGATGTGGGGAGGCCTGATCCGGCGAGCGGCGGCGGCAGCGGCGCGTGGACGGGCCTGTCCTTAGAATTTTCTCTTTTTTGTTTTTTTTAATTCGAATAACCGAGGCGAGCATTTCAGCCGAGGTGGGCTAGGGTTTTATGTCTCGATTAATTCGGTTAAAACCGAAAACCGAATTAAAAAAACCAAAACCGAATTCTGCGGTTTTCAATTTTCTGCAGAACTGAACGGGTGATGCAGGCTGAAAACCGAAGTTTTTTATAACCGAATAAACCGAACCGAATTAACGGTTAAAACCGAACGCCCAAGCTGAGTTGTATACAGATGTAAAACAATCACACCACCCTGAATAAACGTACCAACCGCCACCGGTGTTTTCTGACTTGTTTCAGACTTCAAAGCATGTAAAATCAGTTTGTGTTGGTTCCCTGATTCGTCTGCCTTGCTGCTACGTTCAGTTAACTTTGTTTTGAAACTACTTCATGGGCAACCTTTTTTTAAGCTCAATTGTGCAGTATATAGTTACCGAAGGAACTGTAAGACCATAGCCAAGTTTGGCTACCAACATGTATTTGCCAAACTTCTGCCAACGGTCGCCTTTACTAGTTTGCCACAATTTGTCTTATGTATGGCTACTAGCCTGTTTAATTTAACTGCATATGCTGTGTCGAAGCACAGACCCAAACTGCGTGCAGTTTACCTCCAAACGATCATTCAAAGACTCAAAGCAGAAACAGATAATAGCATATCGAAGCATTGAGTAGAATCATCGACCATTTACTCAGGCAACATGGCAACCAGAGCACTTGGCAGAATCAGCAACCAGTAAGATTTACAAGAAGCACCATAATAGTTTGGTAACTGTCAGCATTACAAGAAACATCCCATCATCTAAGGTGGGAGCAAAGATGCTGAAAGGCGCTTAGATGAACTCCAAACTTTGCAAAACGCAGAGCAAGTGCTAGGAAACATCAACAGAACTTAGCTTTTGCGGACGCAGCTTGCACCAACCACCAGAGCCTCAAAATGTTCAGTTGGTACAATCAGGTAATGTACCAATGCTAAGCCTTTCCACTAGCGGCAGTAGTAGCATCAGCCACTATTATGTTAAAGGACAACGGCTGCCAACCTGAAGAATGGGGCACAAACCACTTTTTTGTGTTGATTATGATATTTAGAACCTGAAGGACTTCAGCAAGGGCAAGATGCTTCAGGCATGTTTTCTTCAACATAGTAGCAGCTTGATACCTGCAAGCAAAGAAACATTGCACTAATACAGCCACGCTCTTAGGGGAAATATGATAAACACATATTTCAAGGTAATGGAACCTTACCTAGATTGAGAACCCTTTATCTCAGAATAGCCTGGAGCAGAAGAAATGAAAGCATGAACAGCGTCTAGAGTTTCTTTTGGGTATTTTGCATTATCATCCATTATATTAACACATTTCCAGAGATTTTCGTCTTTTCCCAGAAAGAATGACATGTTCCCTAACTTTTTCTTGACAACAGCTTGATGCTGCATGGCAACTTGAAGTGCCTTCTTAACATCAAAATTTGGTAGATTAGCATCACCATAACATATACAATCTGCTATATATTGTTTTGTTGGGGGAATCTTCTCAATCTTCAAAACTTCCAAAGCACCTAAGATATATCTTACAAGACCTTGAGGGTCTGAAGATGGCTGTGGACATCCTGGGTTGGCTCCCCAGTGTCCAATATTTTGCATGTTGCTAGGCATGTTAGGTTGAGTTGGAGGTCTGTAACTATAATCACTGTAACCAGGTTGAATGATATGTGGAGCACCAGGATGGTTTGGATGGTAGTTGGCATGCAAACCTTGGTTATTATGAATACCTCTAGGGTATTCAGAAATATTCAACCGACTCATATCAGGATAATTGATTGGTGGTCCATGATAAGGTGGGCCACTTGGCCAGAATTGCAATGGTGCAGTAGGAATACCATTATGCCCAGTTGGTGCTGGACATGAGTTGCTTCTATGTGAGTTTGATGATTGAAAATTGCCAGATCCACCATGAGGACGATGGTTCACTGGGTTCTGTTGCCTTGGTTGCTGAGAGGATTGGGATTTCTGATACTTTGGACGACCATTGCCAGTCACGTTAGGAGCACCATTTTTAGTTGAAGACTCGGTTGATGGCTTCTTACCATGGTAAAGGTCATGAGGAGCACTCTTTTGATGGGAAAGAGTAGATTTTACAGGCTTTTTGGACTGGGGAGATGGCTGGTTTTTTTGTGTATTCAGTTGATCTACCTGTGCCCCACCCCCATCTTGCAAATCAGAACTTGATAATGAGGATGATGAAGGCTGAGATTGATTTGGCTCGCTAGCGGTGCTTCCTTTAGAACTATCTGATACTCCATCAACTGAAGCTTCATCGGTCCTTGTTGGCTTAGATACATTGTCTGACTGGTTTTTCCGAGGCTGCCTAACTTTATATTGTTTATCTGCCTTGCCGTTACCACCTTTTTGCTGATCACACGGAATGCTATTCTGCCCTTGAGTACTGTTATGTGGAGTTGCATCTGAAGAATCTGAAACCATGTTCTTCGATGCATTCGAATGATCCACACTGCCATTGGTTATGCTACTTATGTATGGGGACTCTGCCAATGGTGGTTCCCCAGCCACAAGGTCTTTCCATAGCCAAACATGTTTTGCTGCAGCAGTAAGCGCTTGAGACACATTTGGAGGTTGTGCTAGTAGAATATTGTACCGTCTCATCACTAGCTTATGAAGGGCATTCGCAAAGTCCCGATCACCAGATATTAGCAAATAATTTGCCGGTGGAGGGTTGTCAATAGCCCAGATTAACATGTCAACTAAGATCTTCTTATCACTTGCATCTTTAATACCTGCCATTTGTTACAAGGTAAAAAAAAAATAGACAACATTCAGCCATCACAGATGAACAAAAAAACTGTTTGGCATTCAGGTACAAAATGTACAAATGCATGAGTTTCAAGAAAAAAAAATGCTTGAATGTACCAAGATTCTTGTATGAAAGTTAAGTTAAAACTAAACTTGGAAACAGATGGCTAAATAACTTGTGCCATGTCCACTGGCAAGATCCTAGAAGAATAATAGGTTTTTGCAGTGGAGTCATTCTTCATCACAATGAAATATCTGCGGATCTTACAGATGGAAACACATGAAATATCTGCGGATCTTACAGATGGAAATGCTAATTAAAACAGTACCTCTCATTGCTCATCAATAAAGAAGTAGCTTTCACAATAGCCCAGACGACTAAAAATCACATCACTGATAAACGCTAAGTATTGTAACCAACAATTATTCAAATACTAGTCTATTCCTTAGAAAAATCTGGATACAAAAACACCACACCATGGGAACAATCAACCTATTTAATATGCAAACACAAAGGACAAATACATGATAATTACAAAATTCAAAACCATATCGTGTAAATATAATAAGTAGTCTTATTAAGCAGGTCAAACGAATGATAGCAAATAAACACAGCAGAGTCCACGATCACACCAGGACATCCTAGCAAATATCACTCGGACCAGACATTACTTGAAGTGAAAACAAATTGGTAAAACTCTACGAAGAGACCGAAAGGTCAAACATCACAAAATCTAAATCAATCACTTTCGCAACACACTCCAGACAACCCCACCAATGCCAGCATAACTCACACGCCAAAAAAAGTAAACACCATCAGATGAACACATCTCTGGTGAGGAAACTTCCAGACCCTAAGATTCCACAGTTGTCCTCAAGTATAGTAACAGATCCATTAAACAGACGCAATCAAAAGCATCGAGAGGGTGGGTGAGAACATCAAATGGTCTTTTCAGTTCAGAGACAATAGCAACGGATCAGCGCAATCCGCATGCACCTGGCAAGGGGTCAGCGGATCAACTCGGCAGGAGCAATCAGGGAACTATCGACGCAATCAAAAGCATCGAGAGGGTGTGTGAGAACATCAAATGGGCTGTTCAGTTCAGAGACAATAGCAACGGATCGGCGCAATCCGCATGCATTGTCAAGGGGTCAGCGGATCAACTCGGCAGGAGAGCAATCAGGGAACAATCGGGGGTTCGTTGGGGAGTACGGGACGGCGGGGGAATCCGTACCTGCGGGGACGTGGTTGAGGGCGATGCCGGTGCTGGAGAGGGCGTGCTGGACGTGGTTGGGGACGCAGTTGGTGTCCCCGTAGGCGGAGATGGTGATGGGGCCGGTGTAGCTGGCGGCGGCGAGGGCGGAGCTCATGTTCTGCGCGATGAGGTGGGGGTCGCAGTAGCGGGGGACTTGGCAGTTCTCGATGTCCCACCACACCGAGGTCTTCACCGCCGCGTACTCCCCCATAGTCCCCGACGCCGCCAGCCTCGGTTTCGCCGGCGAAGCGGTAGGGTTGGGGTTTTTTTATGGTTCGCGACGGCGGCGGCAGCGGCGGCGTCGAGGGAGGTGGCCTGGAAGGTATTTGTTTTTCCTGGTTTAAAAAGCGTTACAAATTTGGCCGACAAGTTTCTTATTAAGGGCACGCTAGTTTCTTTTGTTTTTACATCCGGAGTTAAAGTTGTTTTTTAAGCTTTCTGATATTATCCCTGACAGCATCCCGAAGGGTCTTTCTAAAATCTCACCTCTCTCGATTATCATTTGAAGAGTCATTTGTATAAAAATTATTTTCTATATCTTTTTATTCTTCGACAGTTTTTCTATATCTCATCCGCACTGCAGAGAGTCATTCTCGTCTTCTATTTTTAGCTAGCGAAAAATCCGAAATATAAGATGGCTATATTTGGATAACTATTTAGAGAAGCTGTTGGAGGATAGTTTTTCATCAATATCTCTATTCCTGGCATTTAGGATGGATATGTAGAGTCTCTTGGAGTGATAAGAGATTCTCAAGGTGTTTGACTGATCCATTACGTGGCTTATTTCGGCTGATTTCGGCTGATTCAATAGTGTTCTGTGAGAGAGAATAAGCTGAAACAAACTGGTGTATAAGGCATTTCATTCTATATGATTATAGAAAACAAAACACATGAGTAAGGCACTCTTTAGTCTTTACAATAATAAGAATCTAATCTAAATCTAAAAGATGTTAAGATGTGTTATTAGATAAGAAAAATGTAGACTAGTCCAAGAGGTATAGGACCAAGTCATCGAGATATGAAGCTAGCTACCATGGTTGACTCTCTAAAGTTCCTTTGAAGAAAAAAAATCTTATATATATACTACTCCTCTAGTTTTAACTCGAGGGTCTTTACTTCTTGATCGTCAACTAGACACTAGCAAAGTAAAATGAACCATTTTGATCTCTTGGTTATAAAAAATAACCGCACAAATAAGTCACATGCATATCAATGCTTTTCTTTGAATTAGCCAAAGTTTTTTTTTAGAGTTCGAGTCCCTCAAACTACAATATTTATGCCCTTATTTAAATGGGTTTATGAAAGTTAATAACGACGGCAACAATTACATCATGTGGAAGCTAGAGAATTCTACTCTATTTATAAAAAAACTAAAAGTCTATGGGTGCTGCAGCACTACATGGTGCACGATGTCTCCATGTGAAGTTTGTTGTGAGAGAGATGTGCAATAGCTTACCCAAAGAAAATTTTGTAACATGCCTTCTTAGAGAGTCAATTTTATTATCTGAAAATGTGCTTGTATTAAAGGAATAATTCGAAAACTATTTACTTCGTACAACACTTAACTAAAAGGAAACATCCATCTGTCACTCCGCGGGAGATGTCGAGGTACAGTCAACATTTTTTTTTTAGCCTGTCATCATGTGTTTTGTACACGCACACCGGAGCTGCCGCGTCAAAGTCCGGGAACTTCACACGCAGAATGGATGGCTTCCCATTCAGTGGACAACCGACAGGTACATAACCCAACCTAAAGCTAACTTAACAATAAACAACAACATGATGCGCGGCAGCAGAAGAAGTGAAGAACAACAATTTGCGTCACGGGAGGACAAGCAAAGCGAAACAAAGCCGGAGCTGCCGCGTCAAAGTCCCGGAACTTAGCGGTGTTTGGATCCGGCTACTAAAATTTAAAAGGTATATGGGGAGGATATTACATTGGGTGGGAAAACGGAAAGCCGTTCGCTGCTGGTTTGCTTCGCCTTCGCTCTCGCTCGTGGGTCTGCCGGGGCTCCTCCGCTTTCCACGGCAGCTTGTGTGATCTTCTGCAGCAGCCCAGACAGCAGGGGAGAGCGCTTGCCTGCGAATTGCAAGTTGCAACCGTCCGTGCGTCATTTTTCTAGTCTAGGAATACATGTTCTGCTGACGCAGGCGTGCAGCTGCGACCCTGCAATGCAAATCTCACACGGGAGGAGAATAGAAGGTTCTGCTCTATCCAGTCCCAGCACGTGCGCGTCACGTGGCTGCGAGGGTCCACGGCTCAGTGACTGACAGAACTCATGTTCTCTTAGACAACTTAACAGGCAGTGACTGAGTTCAGATCTTGTCAGCAACCAAAACATGCTGCTGCCTCGCCTGCTGGAAAGCAAAAGGTTCCAGACGTGTGAGCCCGTGACACTGCATTTTTTGGCTACCAAAACGTATTTGCTTGGCTCTCTGCTTGGAAACCGGAGCTTATTCATGATCCAGGCAGAGGACTGGTAGCACAGAAGACCAAGGGAGCTCAATCTGTGGAATTGATAAAGTGAATGGCACTACACTGAAGTTGGTTGAGACATCCCTGTCTGTCTCCAGCGCTTCTCCATCACGGGATCTTCTGAATTTGTGTTGGGCTCCGGTACAATGTAAACACTGTTAAGACTTAAGACTGACCACACGGTGCAGCAGCAAGTAGGGCAGAGCTTTGGGGGTGTTTGGCACGGCTCCTCCTGTTTTGGAGGAGCCACAATTTGGGGTTTCTCCAAAACGGCTCCGGCTCTTCTAATAGCTCCTCCAGAAAAACGTTCGGCAGAGCTTCTCTGGAGGAGCCAGAGCCAGAGCCGGAGCCGGAAAGAAGCCCTGCCAAACACGCCCTTAATGTGTTGTTGAAGCCAATGGTGTACTGTCCGTCTTGGTTGCTTGTGTGATGAACCTCGAGTGTAAAGATTGCAAAATTCAGGGAGAAGTGCTCCATCTGCGTGTATGTACATACATGCAATTTGTTTCCTTCTGGTTTCATCCAACGGCAAGAACCTGAGGCGACATTTGAACTTTAAGATAGAAAGAAGGCACAACGTATCAACAAGTCTTCCGTTTGTCACTTTAACGCTGCATACATGATTTTCCCCCTTCGATGTGACTGTCACATTAGTCTGACCACATAAAAAAAAACATACAACAAAAATCACATGTCAGGTTTTTTTCATCATGTCAGTTTTTTCCCATTAAAAAATCGTTACAGATCACGTTAGTTTTTCTATGTTAGAAAATGTTACAGCAAGATCACAGTTTGATTTTTCAACGTTACAAAAAAAAAACAGGTTAGAATAATGACACTCTAAATCTCATCAACATATCACTTTAAAACAAATAGAAAAGCTAGACCATGCATATCTAGTAGGGAGACATTTTTCTGTTTTTCTTATATTTTTCTATTACCTCCTAGTATAGAAGGTAATATGTGATGATTGCCATAAAGATCGATGGTCCACTGTCACTGTGGAGTACTATAGCAAAGCCCAAATCCAGACTATGTACTGTACAACAAGAGATGCAGCTACGAAATTAGCAGCTATTGAGAATAAACTCAGATTTGCGCTCATCGGCGCAGCTCAGAGCTGTCACACCTACGGCGGACAAGGTGTGAGACAGAGGTGAGAGAGCAGGCGTATTCCGGCAATACGTTTCAATGTAATAGGAAGCATGTTTTATTCCTTGCTGTAGTGTGAGACTATGACGTGTGGGCCCGAGGCCGAGATGTAATAACCCTGAGAGCGCTGAGACAGGGAGACTATTCCATTTCTGAAAACACTAAACCGAGACACCGAGGAAGATTCCTTGTCTCGTTCCCATCGACGACTCCGACTTGATCTCCTCACGTCCCGGCGATCGCCGGTGGCCAAGGGGCGATCGCCGAGGAAACCAAAGAAGAGCAAAAACTGATCAGCAAGCAAGTTCAAGCTAATGGCCAAGCAGTGGCATCACTCACACTGAGGCAGATGGAAACTGAAGCTGCACCGGACCATGCTGAGGATAATTCTGTCGTTTCAGCAGATGACCCTCAATTTGACATCTTTACGGACAAACCATATGACATCAAGCCAGAACACTCTAGGAGGTCACACAAGCAGCACAACAAGGAGGCCTTGCCACACCATACATTGCCCAAGATGCAGTTTCCCACTTTTGATGGCAACAACCCCAAGATTTGGATTGACAACTGCATCAACTACTTCACAATATACAATGTTGAAGAGGAACTCAAGGTGACTGCGGCAACCATGCATCTCCAGGAAAATGCAGCTAAATGGTGGCAAGCTTATAAGCAAGGTAACAAAATACCTTCTTGGAATGCTTTCTGTTCAGTGGTGCTATCCAAATTTGGTGCAGATGATTTTAGAACAACAATCAATGGCATGCTAGCTCTGAAGCAGACTGGAACAATAGAAGAGTACACACTTGCTTTCCAGGCCCTGCAGTACAATATTACAATGCATAACAGTCACTATGATGAGGTCTTCTTTGCTTCCACTTATGTGGCAGGACTCAAAGATGATATTAGTCACTGTAGAGCCTCATGTTCCTCTGACAGTGGATAGAGCTACCCTCATTGCTAAGATCCAGCAGAGAAATTTGGAGAGAAACAAAGCTAAGTATAACAGAGTAGCAACTGCCAACAAACCATGGTTTCAAAGGAATGAACAACCTAATCCACCAAACAACCCCAACCTCCAGAGAATCAGGCAGTTAAGGGATTACAGAAGAGCTAACAACTTGTGTTTTGCTTGTGGAGATAAGTTTGAGCCTGGACACCAAGAGGTTTGTCCAAAACGCCAAAAGCCACACATTAATGCTTTGGTAGTGAATGATTTGGACAAAACAGAGATAACAGAAGACATGTTAAACCAATTAGCAGTGGAAGATGCCCTTACTAAGGACTTTTGTCAGTTATCTCTGAATGCTCTTTCAAGTGCTAAAACTAAAAATTCAATGAAGTTGAAAACCATGGTCAAGGACAAGGTAATGTTGGTGTTGTTGGATTCAGGGAGCTCCCACGCTTTCATCAGCTCCAACTTTGTCAAATTAGCCCACTTACCTACTGTGCCTATTCCACCAAGAAAGGTCAAGCTGGCAAATGGTGACTACTTGATAGCAACAAAAAAAGTAGAGAATTTGCACTAGTACATTCAGGGCCATACCCTCTCCAGTGATATGGTGGTGCTGGACATGGGCCCCTATGATGCTATCATTGGCTATGACTGGTTGAAGAAGAACAGTCCAATGCAATTTGACTGGAATCAGAAGACAATGCAATTCAGTCTGCATGGCAAAACTGTGAAGTTACAAGGATTGGTGGCCCCTCCATTATAAGCCACACCAATTTCAGCTAAACAAGTGTATAATGCTGCCAGAGGGAATGCCACTTGGGCATATGTCATCTTGGCACCAACACCACAGCCATCAGAACCCTCACAGCTAGAAAACACAACTCCACCACCAAGTGTCCAACAGATTCTGGACAGATATAGAGATGTGTTTCAGGACCCCAAAACTTTACCTCCCCCTAGAAGCTATGATCACTCAATACCACTGCTGCCTGGGGCAATTCCAGTCAATGCAAGGCCATACCGCTACTCACCACAGCATAAAACAGAGATTGAGGAACAAGTTAAACAATTGCTGCAACAAGGGCTGATCACACATAGTCACAGCCCTTTTGCATCTCCTGTTCTCCTAGTTAAGAAGAAGGATGGGACATGGAGATTCTGTGTGGATTATAGAAAGTTGAATGACCTCACAATTAAGAACAGATTTCCCATGCCTATTATAGAAGAGATACTGGATGAGTTGGCAGGAGCCCAATGTTTCACTAAACTTGATATGAAGTCAGGGTATCACCAAGTGAGAATGCTACCTGTGGATGAGTACAAAACAGCATTCAAGACTCACCATGGCCACTATCAGTTTAAGGTCATGCCATTTGGGCTCACAAATGCTCCAGCAACATTTCAATGCATCATGAACCAAGTGTTGCAACCCTTCTTGAGGAAATTTGTCATAGTGTTTCTAGATGATATTCTCATCTACAGCAAATCAATGGAAGCTCATACTGAACACCTTCAGCAGGTTTTACAGACACTGAGAGAGAACCAATTGTACCTTAAGCAATCAAAGTGTTCTTTTGCCCAAAACAAATTGGAGTATTTGGGGCACATCATATCATCTAAGGGAGTAGCAACAGACCCTCAAAAGACAGCTGCTATGATTCATTGGCCTGCTCCAACTACAGTGACTGAGCTCAGAGCTTTTCTAGGTCTTACAGGTTACTACAGGAAGTTTGTGAAAGGATATGGCATCATTGCTAAACCACTGACTAATCTGTTAAGACTGAAGAATTTTCAGTGGACCTCTGCAGCTTAGGAAGCATTTGTTGAACTCAAGCTTGCTATGACTAAAACCCCTGTACTCACTCTGCCCGACTTTCAAGCACCATTCCAGGTGGAAACTGATGCCTGTGCTGAGGGCATTGGGGCAGTTCTTATACAGCAAGGTCAACCAAGGGGCAGTTCTTATGCAGCAAGGTCAACCAATTGCTTTTCTCAGTAAGGCTTTTGGGAGAGAAGCACAAGCATTTGTCTATCTATGAAAAAGAATTCCTAGCCCTCATCATGACAGTGGATAGATGGCGTCCATACTTACAAAGACAGGAGTTCACCATCCTTACTGATCACAGATCACTGGCCTATCTGCAAGAACAGAATTTGCATTCAGACATGCAAAGGAAATCCATAACCAGATTAACGGGGTCACATGTCACACCTGGTTTTAAGAACAAAACCAGGCTTGCCATATGTATACCCAGGAAATCCACGCATACAACAACAGAATAGAGGATATCAGAAATAATGTTATATAGCAGAAATATACTTATAATTAACACTTACATCAGAGTATAGCAGAATGGTTACTAATGTTTTCTTCAGGCTCCAACTTCACAGGGACGGCTGACTAGGGGCTACATATGCCATGCACTTCTGACAGTATCCTAAGAATTCCTTAGTTGTCTTCATCAATCTTCCGAGCAACTTTTACTAGAGTCTGGGGGTGTGGGGAAACAACAAGGGTGAGCACATGTCGTACTCAGCAAATATAACATGAGGTTTATAAGGCTCAAAAGGTTGACACTGGTTTACTGCGATTAGCTTTTAGTGAGTCATAATTTTAAGCAATTGAGTAGCAACAAGTTTAACATAAGCCCCAAAAACTATATGATCAGGTAAACATGAATAATGAATAACATAAACAAATTATCATTAGTGATCATCTATTCCGTAAGAGTTCCAAGGCCACTCGTGACCGTGAGCACGACTGATATACCAATTTTACACTCTGCAGAGGTTGTACACTTTCACCATGAGTTGTGATTTACCCTTTCGCTCGACGTCATGAGCCTCTGGACCCACTACCAAGAAAGATCGGTAGGGTTCATTATGAAGTCTTTCAAAGATTCGTCTAACAAGTTAGGGCCGCTAGATTTCTGTGCCCTGGGAATGTAGAGCCCCCCTTTCGAAAGGCACACTCACGCAGAAGTACTCTTAGGAACATAGGCCGCACTACACCCAACCTAGAACACACCCCTCTTTGCCATAAAGGTAACCACTAACAAGCTAGAAAAAGTCCTCATACTTGACTAAAGCCAGAGCCATATAACACTCATGGTTGTACTGTAAGTCCTAATTAATCACTTACAGATAAGTCCTTAGAGAGAGGAATCTAGAGCATCACAAAAACTATTCTTTAGCCCCCTTGTTCCTTGTTGCTAAAAACATCTTTTATTGTTTATTACATATTCTATTAGTCAAGTTACAAGATCAAGATCTTTAATTGAGCGCTAGCATCATACTACCCAAATGCATAAACCCATAGGTGACAAGGTACATGGTACAAAAGACTAGGATATCCTTAATGGTAGCCAAGATAGACACATGCAGTACGATTAAAATGTTATTAATGTAAATAGGACAACAAGGAAGATCCTATGCTATACTTGCCTTTCACTTGCTTTACAACTAATGATCAACTCCTCATAGAACCTTCAATCTTCTGTTCTTTCAGTCTTCGACGCTTTCGGACAGCTCTTCTTCTACTCGCAGATCATAGCACACCAAGTGCACATACAAGAAGACAACTAAGAGCAGTAAACCACATGAGATAAAACAACATACTAAAAGAGAGCTAGTGCTACGAGATCACAAGAAACGCCGGAACCAAAACCATCGTAAAAACAAACGACTACCAGGAGTTTATATTATATAAAAGAAAAAGGCTACAACTACAAGCTTGATTTATTTTAGTTAAATAAAAATATGGAAGTGTCATTAATTCAGTTTAAACAAATCATATTTATACATAAAATCGAATTGTAGCTGACCATATTTTATCTTATAAATATCATAAGGTAATTTATTAAGCAAGTTAAAATTTAACTTTGCAAAATAAATAAATATATGAGAACATCTAAACAAGCTGTACATGATGCGTGTTTAAGCTAAGAAAATTTATAATTGAAAATCATATTTATATTAGCAATTAATAATCATATTAATATTTGTAGATAAAACAACGCAGTAGAAAACCTATATTGATTTGAATTACAAAACTAGTTGCATTAACATTAAATCATTTTAATATTTAACTATATATGGAAAAAAGTGACATAAAAAACATTAGCATTTCTGCATAGAGCGCATCAACACAAATCTAACGCAACTTGAACGAAACCGAATCAGAATCAAAACGAAGAAACGACGGAGATAATACAAACCAGTGGCAAACTCGTAATTACTTGGTCTTCAACCTTGTGCATGACATACAAAATGTGAGGATCTCCATGCCATGGCCGATCAACAGGGTAGGGCCCTAGCCGACGGGAGGGGACTGGGCTGGGACGGCAGCGGACCGGTGGACGACGGCAAGAGAAGGAGAATAAAAATCTAATTTACTGAGAGATTTTCTAAACTAGGGGCTCCTCTTATAGTAGCTCGGGTGTGCTTTGCCCAAGGGTTGGTACATATATAAAGAGAGAAAAATTCTCCACCTCCACGTCAACTAGCGATATGGTACTAATTGACGTTGCACCATCCATCTGCACTAATGGGCCTAAATAAACATTAAAGCTCATTAGTAAATAAAGACACCGACCTTTAAGATTAGTTCAGATTTTTGCACATGGCTTTCATGGATTGATGAAGATTTTGGGCTTAGAATTATTCAAATTTTGAAATTAATTAATTTCATGAAATAAAAATAATTCTAGAAAGTCTAGAATTACCATTTATATCACGAAAAATGCTTCGAAGCTTAGAAAAATCCATGAAAAAAATCCTGGAGATAGATGAAGGATGAAGAACTCAAATAAAATATTTAGAGTTCATGAAAAGCTAGTTTGGAGCATCTAAAAATTAGATTATGCTCGTAGAAAAATAGGAAGAAGTTCCAGCAGAAGCAGGAAAAATTCTCGAGAAGTTTTGAGAGATATGTTGATGGATGATAAACCCAAAGGGGTGATTGGAGCATAAAAAATGACCTTGGGAATCTCCAAATGAAAAGATTAGGATCAAGAGAGAAGGATTTGATTACGGAAAAAGATGGAGACAGGGCGAAGAAAGATAAAGACTTACTAAACACATTTTCAATTTTTACTTACTCACAACACCAAGTCAAGCAACATGCAAACCTCACATCAACCAAATGGCCTTCAAAATTAGAAAACTTTAAACATTCATTTTTTATAACTAAATTTGTGCTAGCTCAAACTAAACTTGGTAAATTTTATTCTAAATATTAAAATCTTTTATTTCATTTAATGTTTTCTATGTACAATCCAAAATTAGAAATTTTGGGGTGTGACATCACCGTTTAAAATCATATACAAAAAAAGAAAGGATAATGTGGCTGCTGATGCACTTTCAAGAGTAGCCCATCTGAGTGCACTACAAGCAGTCTCATTAGTGAAACCAGATTGGGTGCAAGAGATACTGAATTCATATAATGCTGATGCTAGAGCCCAACAACTACTCACTCAACTGGCAATCAGTAATCCAAACTCCTCAGGGTACAGCTTGGATAATGGGCTGATTAGATACAAATCTCAGATATATGTTGTCCATAATTCAACTCTTCAAACCAAGTTGATCCATGCTTTTCACTCTACTGTAATTGGAGGTCATTCTGGGACTAAAGTTACCTATCAAAGGTTAAGGAACCATTTTGCTTGGAAGGGTATGAAACAAGATGTAGAAGCCTATATCAAGTAATGCCAAGTATGTCAGCAAGCTAAACACACTAACACTGCATCTGCTAGACTACTTCAACCTCTACTCATACCTGAGGGGGTCTAGAGGGACCTATCAATGGATTTTGTGGAGGGCCTACCCAAATCCCAAGGATTCATGTCATACTAGTGGTGGTCGATAGACTAACTAAATTTGCTCACTTCATGGCTCTCAAACACCCTTACACTACTGCTACTGTTGCACAGACTTTCATGGATAATGTGGTGAAACTTCATGGCCTGCCCCAATCAATTGTCACTGACCGAGACACTATCTTTGTGAGCTCTTTCTAGAGAGAATTATTCAAACTCTATAGAGTGAATCTCAAGCTCAGCACGGCTTATCACCCGCAAACTGATGGGCAGACAAAAAGAGTAAACCAATGTCTAAAGATGTTTCTTCGTTGTGAAGTGTAGGATTCCCCAACCACTTGGAAGAATTGGCTCTCTTTAGCAGAACTGTGGTACAACTCCTCTTACCACACTTTCATTGGTTGTTCTCTGTTCAAAGCATTGTATGGGTATGAACCAAATGTGGGGGCAACTCCAACTGTGCCATTGTCTACTTCAACTTTAGTTTCAGAATTGGTTGAGAACAGGGAACTTCATCTACAATCTATGAAACAGCATCTGGCAGCTACACATAATAGAATGAAGCTCATGGCTGACAAACATCTGGCGATCAAGTGTTGTTGAAGCTATAGCCCTATACACAATCCTCAGTTGCCAGTCGACCATTTCCGAAGTTGTCATACAAGTATTATGGACCCTACACTATCATCGAGCGCATTGGCACCGTGGCGTACCGCCTGAACCTTCCACATGACAGTAAGATTCACAATGTGTTTCATGTGCCCTAGCTTAAACCATTCATTACAGATTACTCACCAGTGTTCTCCAAGCTACCAAGTACCACCAACATTGAAGCTTCAAACTCTATCCCTGAGGTGGTCCTCGACAGACGTCTGGTCTGAAAGGGGAACACAACAACACCCCAAGTGATGATCAAGTGGAGTGGCTTACTGGCGATGGCAACAACCTAGGAGGACTACAACATCATCCGGCAATGCTTTCCCAACGCACCTGCTTGGGGCCAAGCATCGTCTTCGACAAGGGGAGCTATCACACCTATGACCATTGTTCGCCTAAACGGTCGTTTAGCCTATTTAAACATTGTGTAAATGCTACACGGTGGTGCGCTGTTTCTGTTTAATCACCCGTTTACCTCGTTTAATTGGCCGTTTAGCCCATTTAATGGGACGTTTTGCCTGAATAATGGCTAAACGGTAGGTGACCGATTGTTTACCGTTTAGCGTTTAGGAAAACACTGCCTACGACGGACAAGGCGTGAGACAGAGGCGAGAGAGCAGGCGTATTTCGGTAATACATTTCAATGTAATAGAAAACATGTTTTATTCCTTGCTGTAGTGTGAGACTATGATGTGTGGGCCTAAGGCCGAGATGTAATAACCCTGAGAACGCTGAGACATGGAGACTATTCCATTTCTAAAAACACGAAACCAAGACATCGAGGAAGATTCCTCGCCTCATTCCCATCGACGACTCTGACTTGATCTCCTCATGTCCCTATGTTAGAACCACCTAAATTATATGGCCCACATGTACCTGTCATTGTCCTAAAGACCTCTGACTGCTGCACATGAGAGCCAGATAATCTCGGTAGTCTGTCGGGTGTCCTCGGAGAACCCTAAATCATCCACATTTTACAACTCATACTATAACACCCTAGGTGTTTGTCACCAGTTAAGCAATGGGCTTGAGGTCAAACATGACATGTTAAGTAGTGATGAAGGTGTCAAGATCAAATCTACCAGAGTGAGCTCCAACTTAAACTTGGACGACGCACCTTTACTTACATGTGGACCCTTGTTAAGATTATGCAAGAGTAATGTTAAATATGCCTATTTTATGTACATTACATCAACATGTATCCATCTTGACCAGTGGAAAAGTTTCATGAAGTTCGGAATAAAAAAGTCACATGAAATGATGAGTTACGTTCTTTCTTGGATTGCTTTATTAAGTGAATGGAATTATAGGCCATCAACCAAACCTTGATACCTTACTTAAATGGCTCTAATTGAACTCTACAACAAAAGTCATGAAGAGTTCATGTTGAGCAAAGGTCAAGAAAATGTCTCAATCGGTCTAAAACTCTAATTTAAGCTTTACCGTGATACTACTTTGAGTTGGTTTGAACTATAGCTTACAGTGCTTGTATGGAGTTGTACCTTAAATAAAAGTTGAAGTTTGAGTGGAGTAGAACAAACTTTATTTTTGGACCAAGAGCCAGATCAACTTGGAACTAAGTCAAAATGAGGTTGGAAGATGGAATCAGCTGTTGTCTTAAGCTCTCAGAAAAATATTCTAAGTCCCCGATTGACAACGGCAAGTTGACAATGTTTGTAAATTTTTATCTTCCAAATTCATGTGGTAGCTCAATTGGATTCCTTAAGATGAGTTGAATTACCTTTCATGGCGAAAACAATAAATCAAGTCTCATCAAATTTGGAGTTTATTTGGATCTTCAAAAATAGTTTCCAAAAACAGCAAAAGTTACTTTGTCACTAAACTGACATTGACACGTCGGCATTCCGCGTTCTCCAAATTTTGTTAAGCAACTTGATTTGGTACCAAAATAAAAGTTGGAGTATATATGGTGGAGAAGAGCATATAAAAAGTTGGACTAAGTTTGACTCCATTTTAGTCCTCAATCTTGGGTTTACTTAACAGCTGCCAACGCACTGACACTATCACTTTGGGGCTTAATTAGCCACTAACCTGCAGCCCTAATGGCCAGTTACCCTTAATGAAGGATGGAGAGTACTTAGAGAGCAACAACTTTGGCACAATCACATAGGTTTGAATCCAAGTGGAATATGCCAAAATCTAGATCCAAGTTGGGCTCGTTCGCGCACGTCGCGTGTTCGGTAGAATGCCCACGTGGCCACCATGCAGGCAGGGCACCCCCACCATGGCCGACACGCGTCCCACCTCTATGCCACATGCCACCTCACACCCTACTCCTCCATAACCGAGCGCCAGAGCTACCCCAAGCCTCCCTCTCTCGCGCGCTGCAGCTCCTCGCTTCGTCCTGTCGCTCTACGTCGAGCTACGGCCGTGGCCGCCATTGTCGAGTGGCAAAGCTCTAGTGCCGCCATTGTTCTTCCACCTCCGAGCGCCTCGCAGCCCTGAATCCACCACCACTGGCTCCACCATCCTCCCCTTGGCCTCGCGTGCCCCTCCCCGGTCTCTCTTCATCGCCGTAGTGTGTGGCCACCAGTGCCGTGGTCGCCTCGGACGCCTGTGCGCGTGGCCAAGCCAACCTGGCCCGCCTCTAGCCAAGCTGAGCGGCCCCATGCTTGTGTGCGGGCCCGTGGGTGCTCCCCCACAACTTCTCTGACGTCGGCGACGACCACAGCCACCGAAATCGTGAGCACCGACGAGCTCTCTGTTCTGGCCAGGTGAAGAAGAAGGGGGACCACGCGCGGGAATAGGATGTTTTCCAGGGGGTTAAGTGAAGGACCTGTGACTCATTTGAATAGTGCTCATGAGGATCTCTTCTCTGGAGTTTAATTAATGTTTTCTGCAGGGACCCCAGTGCAAAAGCATTTTCCTTTTCTTTTTCATTATATGCATATAATAAGCTGAATTTGGAAAATTGTAGTAAATTGTAGGAAAATCCAAAAATAGCAAATGAGGACTTTTTGGAATCCTTGTGAAATTATCTATGTAGTAGATCTATAATATGGCATTATTTAGTTAAAGTTTTTTCTGTAAAAATCAATTTATCTAGTTAAGTTTTTAATGCTAGTTGTGTCTTGTCTTTTTCATAACTACAGTTGTTGTGCTCAAATAAATGTGAAATTTTTATGGAGTTCTACTCAGGTGATGATTGATGTCTAGTAAAATTTTAGGAGTTTAAGCTTTATAGTTTAAGATCTATAAAAATAACAAATGCACTATGTTGCTTTGCTCCTATTTTGAATAGGACTGCATGCTCAGTTAAGTTATGAATTGTGACTTGATGACAATACATGAGTTGTAGTACTTTTCTTAAGCTTTTCAAAAAGCTAAATAGCATAATTTTTGGTTAAGCAGATTTTCAGTTATTGTTGCTTAAATTTCTGTGGTTGTTTCTGCCCAAACCCAGATAGGGTTGCCTTGTTGGTACTGTGGGGCCTTTTTAATAGCAGAATTAGCTTTAGGTGTTTATAACAAAGTTGTTTATAATTTAATAATATTTCTAAAAAGTCTAGAACCACATTTATTGGACTTGTAGAACTCTAGTTATAGCTATTTAAAGTGAAATGTCTGATTCTGTCCATGTTTTAGAGGAGATGCATTCATTGAATTAATTGACCTTGTTAACTGTAAAATCATCTTAAGATGAGAATAATAAAGTTGTAAGTAACTTCATAAGATTTTCAAAAAGTTATGATTCATGTTTGTTGGAGGTGTAGAACTCCAGTTATGCTTCTCTAAAGTTTCTATCAGTTTTCTGTACCACTGTTGTTTGGGTTACATGTGCTTTATTTGTGCAATTATTTTTGTGATGTAAATGATGTTTTATGTGGTTGTAGTGAATACCAAAGTTGTATATAACTTCATAATATATCTTTTGTTAAATTTTCATGACCATACGCCTGATAGTTTAGGATCTATAGATTTTATAATTTCCCTATCAGGTTTTGCATGCTCTCTGTATAGATCTGAATGATTGTGTTGTTGGACCCAACTAAGCTTTGAATCATGTCTTGGAGATAATAGAAGAAGTGTAGTGCTTTTCATGATATTTCCAAATTGTTAAATATCTCTTCTTTTGGTGGTCTAAATCTCCATTTATAAGCTTGTGAAGTTACATAGCAGAATCTATCCAAGTCTGGACAGAGGTACTCAATTGTGCTTGATTGACCTTGTTAATGGTGGAATCACCTTGTTATGACAATAATCATGTTTTAGATAATTTAATAATCTATCTATAAAGTTAAGGTTCATGCTTGTTTGATGTTTGTAACTCCAGTTATGCCATTTTGAAACTACTACTACTTTTCTGTCCTAGTTCTGTGCAGATCTGAAACATTGGCATGTTTGACCTAGTTAGCTTTGGAATAAGCTTTTGGTGATAATAACAATGTTGTAGGCAATTGTCGATGCGGGACCCACATGATACCCCATAAGGAAGAGAGGAGATCTAGTTTGATTAGGATTCCTCCCATATAATTCTAGTAGTAATACTACCCTGTAATCCTACTAGGACTCTACATTGTAAACTGACTAGGACTCTAGCCTCCTGACTATATAAAGGAGAGCAGGGCTCCTTAGATCGAGAGTTTTAGAAGATAACGCATCACAACACTTTACAATCAATCCAACACAAAGGCTAACGCCGACTGGACGTAGGGCTATTACTCGATCAAAGATCGAGGGTCTGAACCAGGATAAATCTACTGTCTCTTATGTTAACCCTTGAGTTCCGCATACGCTGAAGCCCAAACATACTGCCCTGGGTACCCCCGTGGTAGGCTATTGGTGGTCAAACATCGACAGCTAGCGCACTAGGTAGGGACTTTTGGTAAATTTGCATCCAAGAGCTCGACGGACCTCGACAACATGATCTTCTCGATGGGATCAACCTTCATCTTCGGTTCATGGATCTGCGAGGCAGGTGACAACGGCAAGTTCCAAGGCCATCTCCTCAAAGATTCGGATCACTATGAAGACCTTTCTATTTTGACGACTATGATAGATCAACTCGCCAAAAGATTTGCGCAGCTCGTGATATCCGATCCAACTGAGATTTTGCGACTTTGCGCATCCGACTCAAACTCAGGCTCCGCATCCAAGATTGAGTCTTTACCGAGTTCTTTCGAGAAACTAAGTTCTTTTCCGGTGGGGCTCTAGAATGTGGCCTCAGCCTATCAAGAAAACAACTCGGAATACACTTAGAGTTCTTTTAAGAAGTCAGGTCCTTTTCTGTTTGGACTCCACAACATGGCAAAATCTTATCAGGCATGACCCAAAAGATCCCTCGATCCGGTGCTTAGAATGCCACTAAAAGGAGCTTAGGAAGGTCTCGTACTAACTATAACATCTCAAGACTGCATCGTCCACTGGCCAGGTTCTGTTCCTGAGGACAACGGTACCCAACTAGTCGGCACGACGACGACGGCAATTCTACCTTACCAAGAAGGAGACTCGATCTGCAACCTTGAAGCCTCTACTAAAATCATCAATAACTCTGATAGTGTGGAAATTGGCACCGATAATAGAACAATTCACGCACAAGTATTCATGGTTTGACGTCCTCGATCACCATTGGTCCCCCTAGAAGCACCCGACATCAGGTCATCGGATGAATTTGAGTCCAACATATCACCCTTTATCCAGGGGCACGATGGTGAGACCAAGAGTCAGAGGCAAGCCAGAGAAAGAAGAAATAAATTGAAACAAGGACGCCAACACCATGCTAGGCAGCGCAAGGAAGCTTGGATCAAATATGAGTCAGATTTGGCTGAGTATGATAGGAAAAAATCAGAACAAGAAGTCGAAGAAAGACGTGCGGCGAATACACCCTACAATAAGATCCGAGAAGCACTAGAAGAACTCAGAGCGACATCACTTCCTAGTGAAAAATAGGAATAGCTCTAAGACCTTCTCCAATCAGCAGCCCTAAGGACGCACGACGGAAGGGCCCACTCAAGACTACCCACTAGGTCAACATCTCATAGGAAGGAAGATCAAAATCAAAAGAAGTCCGCTTTCGAGAGACTTGGACCAAGCGGAATGCACAACAGAGAAAGTAGAAGGGACCACAGTCAAAATTATCGAATCAAACAACCAAGGAAGATCAGAAGCGAAGTACCTATTTAGACATTCCCGCAGAACTACTCTCACCAAAATGACAGTTAGCAGGAAGGAGGTGCCGAATCAAAATACAAAGAAGCCGGAACACGCGATAGATTCCCCTATTTTGCAAATAAACTTGCTTCAATACGACTGCCTCACAAGTTCAAGCCGTCCAACTACTCTAAATATGATGGCAAGATCGAACCAAGACAGTGGCTCAGAATTTACTCGCAGTTGATTGAACTAGCCGGAGGAGACGACGATATCAAGACCTTATTTTTTTCCCATGGCACTGGAAACCATGCCCCTCCAATGGTTCGACAAAATAAATCTAGGGTCAATCAGAAATTGGGAAGACTTGCAAAGAGTTTTCTGTGGAAATTTTGTGGGTATCATTACGCACCCCATCACCCATGTAGAATTAAAAGGACTCAAGTAGAAAGGAGGCAAAACTCTCAGAAATTACTACCGACAATTTGGCGAACTACGTACCCAAGTACATGACATCACCGAATGAGAAGTAATCAAAGCTTTCTCTCACGGAATTATGGCTAGGTGGCAAGTTCAAGACTTCTACAAAGAAAACCCAATAAGCAATGAAGAATTCAGATGCACAGTAGAAAAGATGATTACTGCAGAGGAGAAGACACGAGAAAGGTTCCCGGATAGAAACAACCGAGACAACCCGGATAAGCAAAATCATCGAAACATCGACAGCTGGTCCATACAAGTTGATAACTGAAGATGGAAAAGAAGTCAACAATACATGGCACATCAGCCAACTAAGAAGATTCTACACATGAAAACAACTCAAGGGAGAATATATATACAAGCCACAAGAGATCAACGTTCATGATCAATAAAGATGGTATTCCTCGACAACATATGTCTTATTGTGACTTTTCCCGAGTTATTTTCACTAAACAGACCGATCGAGAGCAAAAGAGCTAAAAAGATGCTTGAGCCCGCCGATGAGGGTAGCTAACAAGCTAACACCTGAACCAAAAAGCAAAATGGCTGAAAATACACCTGAGCATACCGACCGAGCGCAAAAGAGTTGAAAAGATGCTTGAGCCCGCCGATGAGGGTAGCTAATAAGCTAACACCCGAACCAAAAAGCAAAATGGCTAAAAATACGCCTGAGCATACTGGTCGAGAGCAAAAGAGCTAAAAAGATGCTTGAGCCCGCCGATGAGGGTAGCTAATAAGCTAACACCTGAACTAAAAAGCAAAATGGCTAAAAATACGCCTGAGCACACCGGTCGAGAACAAAAGAGCTGAAAAGATGCTTGAGCCTGCCGATGAGGGTAGCTAATAAGCTAACACCCGAATTAAAAAGCAAATTGGCTGAAAATATGCCTGAGCATACCGGCCAAGAGCAAAAGAGCTGAAAAGATGCTTGAGCCCGCCGATGAGGGTAGCTAATAAGCTAACACCTGAACTGATCATGAGTTGTTTTCACAACCAGGGAAAGAGTCAGATGCTGGCCACACCCCGAGTTAAGCAAAAAGCTAAAAACATGCTTGAGCTCACTGGACGAAAGCAAAGAAACTGAAGATGCTTGAGATCGCCGGTCCTAAGTCTTTTCAATACTAACAAGAACAAAAAGGCAAAGATCTACATACCCCGAGTCATTTACATGGTGCAGATGAAAGCCAGACAAGCAATCGACAAATCAAGAAACTTTGTCAAGCCAACGATCTATAGACCCCGAGTTGTTTACATGGCGTAGATGAAAGCCAGACAAGCACTCGACAAGTCAAGGCTTAGATAAAAGCCATACAAACACTCGACCTATCAAGGAATTGTCCTACAACGGATGAAAGAACACGACCACTCTAAACTATGGATGCACGCCATGCCTAAGAAACAACTGCTCAGAAAAAATTCTGATCACTTGGACAACTCATTTGAAGAATAAACAAGATGAAGACATCCATGCAAAGAAGACATCAACGAAAAATAAAGAATCTTCATTCAAAAAGGAGTATAATATCCTATCACAGAGGCTGGCGTACAAAGGTCAATTACATCAAGCATCGTCATCAGGAGAAGTAATATCAATATAAAGATTATCCACAATCCTCCTAGCTAAACCTTAGACCTCAGGCTCCACCTTTTCAACGACATCTAGATATTCTTGACTCTCGGCTTCCTCCGCAATCTTAGACAAAGGGACCTCCGGAGCAAGAACATGGACCTAGGCAAGAACATTTCTGGTACATTCAAGATATACAAGAACTACAAAATACGCTCGGGGGCTGCTCTACTTCAGAAACTATCATATTCATGACTACGGAGATTTCAGACCACGCAACAAAATGCTCGATGAATCAAAATAGCACACCAAGAGGGTATTTATAGACCAAAGAAGCGGTGCACATAGATCGGGAGCACCAACAGAACAAACCTAACAAAGGACACAGTGAAAAGATAGAATTCAATGAAAGAAGACTCAGGCGTGAAGGAACAGTACTCAAGAACAACCATATTTGGAAGAATATACCAACACTGTACAACTCATGAACAAACAGTGTTTACACTCAACCACCACCATACAACTACATCTGACAATAGCAGACTACTAGAGAATATGCCAAGACCCTGCATCTGAGTTCTTTCTGAATAAAAGAACCCAGATATATGTTTGGGGGCTAAAACAGGAGAGGTTTTCATTTCTTTGAACAACTCAGATTCAAGACCCTCCAACTCTTTGTTCCAAATAGCAAGAGGCTCGGAGGCTACACTCAGTGAGTGCACTTTTTTCAAAAAAAAGAGCACATCACTCAGAAGACTTCTTCAAGACAACAATTTTCAAACAACATAAGATTCAAGACCCTCCAACTTTTTGTTCCAAATAGCAAGAGACTCGGAGGCTACACTCAGTGAGTGCACTTTTTTCTTCGATAAAGCGCACGTCACCAAGAAGACTTCTTCAAGACAGACCACTTCAAGACCTCACGACAAAAAGAACCCAGACCGAACTATAACCGAGTTCTTTTTGATAAAGAACCTAGGTATATGCTCGGGAGCCCTTCGATGAAGAATCAGAGCAATTTCAAGACAAGACCCTCTAGCTCCTTGTTCCAAATAGCAAGAGGCACAGGGGCTACACCCAGATGGATGTACTTTTTCTTCAAAAAGCACTCACCACTCGAAGATCCCAAGAAGCGCTACATGGTTTCACTTAAGAAAGCACTCGGACGACGCTTGTTCCTACTCGATAAGACCTGAAGGAACAAGACGAGGCTTCCAAAGCTCAACCATGAAGTGCTCGAGGGCTTGTCGATGCAGGACCCACATGATACCCCACAAGGAAGAGAGGAGATCTAGTTTGATTAGGATTCCTCCCATATAATCCTAGTAGTAATACTACCTTGTAATCCTACTAGGACTCTACATTGTAAACCGACTAGGACTCTGGCCTCCTGACTATATAAAGGAGGACATGGCTCCTTAGATCGAGAGTTTTAGAAGATAACACATCACAATACTTTACAATCAATCCAACGCAAAGGCTAACGCCGACTAGATGTAGGGCTATTACTCGATCAAAGATTGAGGGTTCAAACCAGGATAAATCGACTGTCTCTTGCGTTAACCATCGAGTTCTACATACACTAAAGCCCAAACATACTGCCATGAGTACCCCCATGGCAGGCTATCGGTGGTGAAATATCGACAACAATTTCATTAGCTTTCCAAAAAGTCTAGGATCACCTTATTTGGATGTCTGGATCTCTAGTTATGGATAAAACAATTGACTACTGTGTTGCTGCCTAGATTTCTATACATGCGCTAGGTGATTGCTTTAGCTTGCTCTTGTTTTGGCTAAACATGTTGGTTAGTTCTTGATCGATGCATGTGTGCAATATTTGAACTTAAGGTCACTTGTGTTCCATGCCTAATATACTTGCTATCCCTCTATAATAGGTTGTGTGATGTTTAGTTAAATAACTCTAGGTGCCTATGTCTTTCATGATCATATGTTTGCCTTGAATGCTATTATGTGATGCATCTCATATTACCATTCTTCATATTCATGCACTTGCATCTTGCATCTCATCTAGGTACACTAGATGAACCACGTGAAGGATGTGATGTTGGAGCTGAACCCAAAGACGGTGTATGGTGGACCTATCCTGAAGATGGAAGGACCCATGGAGTACATGCCTGAATGGGAGATGATCACTAAGCGAGTGTCATCTAGCAAACACTAACCTAGTGTTGGATCATAGGCAAGCCCCTGAGCATTCTAAGCCTCCTATATTTTTATAAATATCACTTGAGTTCTTTATGTTTGATGCATTAGGTCATAAGAGTTGATTGGAACCACTTGATGCATAGAACTACCTTGTCTAGAAATATACCTTGAACCGTATATAGGTCCAGGATCGAATATATGCTTAGCGATGCTTAGACCTATAGAAATCAGGTGATTTCCTATCACCTACAAGATATAGGTGGATACCAAAGCACGATTGGCTATATTTGCTATCATGGAAATAACCATGTGTTAATAATAAATGAAGACCAGGCGGGATATCGATAGAAAAGCAACAAGACATGGAGGTCTTGGGTGTAGATCTATCCCCGTCCGTGTTGGTTAAGAACCGATTCACTATACGTCCTCATGTCATATTGAACGCATGCCTATCACTTAGTTGGCTGGATAACTCGTTTTGACCATGAAGCCGAGTAGCTCAACTCAGGCTGGAAGGCCGGGAAGTGAAAGTGCGTACTCTAGCGGTAGTAAGGATGTGCGGGGAGCCATTGGCGTAAGTCCAAAGATGAGATTGACCACCTGGCAGAGTGGATTCCCTGAGAGTGCGGCGCTGCTCGGAACCACGAATTTGTTCCTAAGTTATACCAAAGGTGACCCGAGGCAACCACTAATCAGGTTGATTGGTTTTGTGTTAGGAATAATTCCCTAGCTAGGTAGGAATCGATTCAAATTGCCGTCTCTCCCGGATAGTGAGAACTTGACTGAACAGCGACAACATAGAGTATCTTAATGGAAACTTGATGGTTATGATGATGATACTCACATTACTACACCGACTATGGTTACTATTGCCTGTTACTAAATGATATTCCACATGTTTGGCATAGGTTAGTTGCTAATCTAGAGATGAATAGTTATAATTAACTTAGTTACTAAATTGTAAAATGTATAGCTCAACTAGTGACTTTTATGCAAAATTATGTCAAGCTAGCTCCACTTATAAAGCCTTGCATACTCCTTGGTGTCACTTTATTTCTGGTTTATGATGGGTAAGTATAGCTGAGTACATTTGAGTACTCAGGGTATATCCCACCATGTTGTAGGTGAAGTTCTCGGCCTGCTGAAGATTATGGATAATCGCCGGTGGGCTCGGTGACTCTAAATTTATTTCTCATTTATATGCTTTTGTCTGAGGATGTCACTTATACTAGCAATGTATTTGGAACTTATATTAATGTAATCATTTAAAAGCTATGTTGTTTTCACTAATCGGTTTTGAAACCCAAACTTGTACTATTATTTGTGAACCCAATTGTAATATTATTTCTGCTGCAACTCTATGTATGTGATGATGTGTATTTACTTAATCATATGATCTTGGTTATGATGTTGATTTACCGAGGTCCTTCGTGACACTCGGCAGACTATCGGGTTTATATGAGTGAAAGTATATGTGTGTCAACGTGTTAGCGGGGACCGTCGTACTTGATCTTGTATAAATTGGGCAGTTCTATCACACATACAGGATCAACATGGAGTTGCTGCAACATTACAACATTGGGTACAAAAATAACTTACATCAGAGTGCTGAAGAATTATAACATTAGTTTACAAAACATGTTCAAGTAAAAGCTTTAACTAAGTTCCAAATGATGAGTAGAACTACGAAAGCAACTTAGGTGAAACACCTAAGGTAGAAGAGACAACCAAATCATGTCGAGCCCACCAATATGACCTCGATTAGCAGCACAAGTTAGATCCTACAACATGGGTTAACAAACCCTGAGTACATGAGGGTACTCAACAAGTCTTAATCGACTAAAAAAGACTCCAAGGGCATGCTGGATTAAAGGGAAGTTTGGAGCAAGATTTACTTTTGTAGAAAAGCTTACTACAAGTGGATCCTTACTTTCAATCTTTTAGCTATGTATTAAGTCATTATCAGTATCCATTTAGCACCTATTCTAGCTCAAGCACTTCATTAATCATCACATCTCTTCTCATCTCATTTCCACAAGTAACCATGTTCCATTGATTAACTACGATGTAGATCGGGGGATTAAGTCTCCATAATCGAGGAGCACGACAATTCGAATCGATTTGGCCCAGCTAGGGTTTCCTTACTACATGACATATGCAGGTCTAGGTCCGGACCTGAACCTACATATATCAACCCTCACTTAGATTCTCCAAAACATGAACCGGTCTGTGCTACCTGAGAGCACGGTACTCCACCTCCCTATGCCACTCTTAGTGGATTCACATAATGTGTACACGCTACTCTCACCATCTCCACACTCCTAGTGCGTAGTTGTATTTTCACAAAATGGAATAGCTGAGGTATCAGGCTTACCGGAGTATGTGGCCAGTACTGCAACATCTCGAACACGATAGGTCTACAACGGTACGGTCCTCAATCGACACAGGTGGGTGTAACACCCCTAGTGTTATGAGCTTATTTAGCACAGAGATTTAGACCTAACAGGATTTACCGGAATGAGTTTCTTGGATTTTAAAATTTTAACTTAGGTTTAAAAGTATCACCCGTGGCACGTTATATTGAACTAACTAGTTGAGTAGTTCTTGGATGTAGTTCAAAACTAAAAGTTATAATTTTCTAAGTCGAAAATGATAGACAATGACGTATTAGTATTTAAATTCTAGCTAATTTTCTTGAACACTAACTTTATATTCTTGCATCGCTAGTTGCATCATGGTGAGTACTTTGGCGAGGAGTGGTTCGTTGAATGGTCTGATGTAGCGGGGTTATCCCAAGAATTTTTTTGGAACTCATTAGAACACGCGAAGAACCATGTTCGGTGTTCTGTTCGTGAACCGGCGTGCTGCGCGACGAACTCATCTTGGCCTTCTCGTATCTTTTTCCCTAGTCGCTCTTAGGTCGCGCCGAGTGCTTTCCTAGCTAGCTAGTGGCATAGACTTTGGATTAGTGAGGTTGGTCGAACCTTAACCGCTCTGGTTACCAGCCTTAGCATCACTTTAAAAAGCGTGCACGGCCCTGGTTTTGGTCGTTCGGCCTTTGGCCACGATCACCACATGTCTCAGCGCATTCTGTCGTGTCTAGCCGCGCCGTGGCCTGGTTTCTGGCTGGGCACCTAGCCGAGCCTAGCCACCGTCACTATGCTGCCATCACCAATCGACTGGTTGCCTTCCTGCCGTGCCTTACCCCGTTGCCCCACTGGCCAGCCTTGTGCCATCGGCTGCATGCTGGGCCTGACAGTGTCGCGGCCGCTCCCTGCTATGCACAAGCAGTAGCCAATCGGGGTGCTGCTCACTCGCATCGGCATAGGTCTGCGCCCTTGCCCTCTTGTCACCTCGGCCGCTATAGAGCTCATCCTTGCTACATGAACCGCCTACCTCGCCCTATTCTCGATGTCGTCATGTTGCCTACCGCGGCGCTATTGCACTTAACCGCGTGCATGCATAGCTTTTTGGTGCTATCTATGCTAACCGACATGCCTTGCCAGCCACATTGTGCCATGTGCGCCCTACCCCCATGTCCTAATCACTCAATCAGTCAGCTCACCAACCCACCCTGCTCAGAGCTTTTAAATCATTTCGTCGTCGCTAGCCACCATGACCGCCCCTCCCTCTCCTCCAAATTCATCATGTACGAAGCGCCTCCCTCCAATTCCTTGCACTCATCGGTGCCCAAGGTCCATAGCTTGCCATTGCATTCAACTGTGGTGGGAATCGTCCACTAGAGGGCACGCACGTAGCGTCGCCGTCACCGCCATTCAGCTTACCGCTAGAACAAAGCACGGTAGGGGGCAAGGTCTTAACCATCAGTAATGGTTTGATTGATGGCACCGATAGTCGTAAATTGATCCCCTCTATCGGGTGCTCACCCTTCTTTGGCTAGGTTTCTCGCCGGTGATGCGGTGGCGCAGCCATGTCCACCTTGGAGCACCGCTGCTCTGGTCGCTCGCACATGGCTGGGCCTACTCAAAGGTCCTTCGCTTCAACCATCTTCTTAGCATGGACCACGATGAGGCCTTGCTACTTTCCCACCCCCTCTATCTCTCCATTAGCAGCCTAGGATGCCGGCGTGCTCGCGCCACCATGGCGGATGCCCCGGCAACGCGGACAGGGCACCGGGACTATTGTTTAGCTCCTAGCCGCCGTCTTGGGGCTCGTCTTGGCCCCATGGTGCGTGTTGGCCTATTTGGGTAGCTGGTGCTTTGCTCTTTTGACCAGCGTGGGTGCGCTGTGCTGGTCAGAGCTGCGCCACCACGCGCAGAGCGTCGAGGGCCGACCTTTTGAGAAGGTGGGGATCGGGAGGGTGCGCAATGAAAAATGGGTCCCTTGTATAACAGTGCGCAGAGTCATCACGTAATAACCGCATAGTATGGAGACTTTTCTGCAAAAATCACCGGCGCTCACACGGGCTCCGTGTCATGGGCCGCTCGTTGGTCTGGCCTACTACGCGCGTGTTCGTTCCGCGTGGGCCGTGGGAGCCACTGGGGCCGCCTGCGTTGGGCCGCCATGTCTCGTTGGGCTAGCAGCTACGCGCTCAGTTGTCTCCACGTGGGCCGTGGGAGCTACTGGGCCAAAATGAGTTGCCTCCGGCCCTTTCCGTTATCTAAATGTTTTTCTAATATAGATTTCTGGTTAACTGGTAAAATCAATATAAAAATGTGTAGTTGTCCAAAAATTATGAAACCAATTTTGTTAGTCTCCTAAAATCATGATCTACATGTTAGTATATTTTGTTCATATAGTTTGATAATATTCTTGGAAGCTATATAATTAATTTAAGGTACTTAATATTGTAAGAATATAAACTTGTAGGAATTGTTGTGATAAATTGGTAATATGGTTGAACCTAAAATTTGTACAGTAGGCTCCAAGAAATATTAGGTACTCACTGTAATTTTTGTATCTCTAGAATAATTAGTTTGCTAAATAGATAATGATGACCTATTTCAAATAAAGATTAAATGGATAGAATGAAATAAAGAAATACCTTGGGTTTTGTATAACTAAAACATTGGTTGGGAAGTAACGCCTTATTCGACAGCATGGATATGTAGACCAGCGTTAGAGCTATCTCGTTAGCTTGTGAGGCGTGATTGGATTTCTAAGCATTTCAGCTGTCGTTGATTATTTACATGTATGCATTTGCATCAATGCATATCATATAGGTACGATGATGGATCAACGAATCAATTGAAGGATGATTGGGAATCCGAAGATGGTATTCTCTCCAGGAGATGATGTAATGGGCTTTCTATCCAGTTGATGGTGGATGATTTGACGATGCAAATACTAACTCTTTAATATATATCTTACCCAGGCAAGCCCCGGTGCATAACCCCTATTTTTCTATAGTTTAAATTATATTTGTGCATTAAGTTTTAAGGAGGTGAATGAAACCCACTTGCATATATATATATATCTTTATTCTATGAGTCTTACTAGTATGACAGGATCATGTAGAATGCTATGCTACAGGATTTCGGTAGAAGTCGAGTGATTGCCTGTCACTCGTGAGAGATAGAAAATATCTTACTATATTATTATCACTGGAAAATATAAATAGTGGAAAGGAAAATGGTGACCGGGCAGGGATATAGTTTGGGTATTGGTGGGTGTAAGAGGTTGTGTCACCGTGGACGCGGGACATGGCTTGGTTACACTACTTTCCCTATCTATGTCAGTTAAGGACCGGTCGTTGCATAAGCCATCAAGGCAAGTCACAGATCTATTGTCCCGAGCACATACTTGGGTATGAGCGCTTGGAAGACTTGTTGCTCTCTTGTCGGGATCTAGCTCTTTCCAAACCGACTATCAAGGTTTCTTTTTGGTGGAGGTCTTTGCACTGCACTGAGTCTAGGACTCAGGTGTGGGGGCTTGGAGTCCTAGTTTGGATGGGGACCTGGACACCTAGGACAGGAGGGTGATGGGTTGGTCCTGCTTGTGCCCAGGGTACAAGTGGGGCGTGTGTTTTTGGGACACCCAGCTAGGCACATTGGTTCGCGAATTGCCGCTGAGTCAGTACGGCTTGTCTTATGCCTAGCATCGTAGTAAGAACTAAAAGATAAAAGATGGAAAAAATAGAAATCTGATTGCTTACCACCTGCTTGAAAGTAGCACAGGTGCTTACATAGAATGGTTAGTTAATGAACCAATGCAGCTATTAATAAAATCGAATTTAAGGACACACGCTTAGTAATGCTTCCTACAAATGCAATAACCCATAAGCCAGATAGCCTTGAATATCCTTAGAGTCTTTTCTTTCCTCCTATCGGGTAAGTCTTGCTGAGTACAATTGAGTACTCAAAGTTTTATTCCCCCTGTTGCAGGTGACAGGTAGAGGCTTGAGCTGACCTTTGTGTGTGGATTCCTCCTGGTGGGCTTAGAGAGGATTTCCTTTATGCTGCGATCGTAGTCTTTATTTATAACTCTCACTAAAGGTTTTTATAAATGAAAGTTTTATAATCTGTTATCATAGTTTATATATCAATGATTCATCATGTCAAGATTAGATAATTATTTCCACTGTAATTCTGATCACATGTTTATATTCCGTTGTTAAATTAAATTGTTCATAACTCTGATAATATGATTATATTCCACTGTTATAATAATAAATATTATACTCTGATATTGTATTAAAAGTGATGTAAGAAATGGTCAAGAATAATGTAAGCTTTATTCTCTCATTTGTGATCTTGATGGCAAAAATATGGATTTTCGGGTTCTGTAAAGCGTGGCCTCTTGCTCATCACCGGCAGACGTCGCTGCAAGGATGCGACGCTCCGCCAAGGTCACAACGGCCTCCCGACTTCTCTCCTCCTCAGAGAAAACCATGTTGTCCACATCCGTGGGGTCCTCCGACTTGAGCTCGGCCTCAACGTCGCTCTTCCTCTCCCCAACCTTCACGTGCCGGGCAACCTCCTTCTCCTTCTTGTGCTTTCGGTGGGCGACCTCGGCCTTCTTCTTCTTCCTGGTGTCCGCTGCCTCCTTCTGAGCGGCCTGCTTGGCCATGCCCTCTGGACCCTTGGGAAGGTGCGGCCGGGACTTGTAATTTCCAAGCCCCTGCGGAACGTGTGACTCCCAATCAAAAAAGAAAAATACACATAGGAAAAGCAGAGGAGGACATGCGGGCTAAAAAGAACGAAGCATACCAAGGTGGACACGATCGAGGAGTTAAAAGACGCGGGCCTCCCTTCGACCTTCTCTCTGGGCTTCAACTGCAGCACCCGGCCAAGGTGACTCCAGACCTCGTCGTCTGGCAGATCCTCCGATGATGCGTAGTCCGAGTCCGACGGGCCACTGTACAGCCACATTGGCTACATCCTCTCCACCAATGGCGTGACCCGACGACAGTATAGGGTGTGGAACACCCACACCCCGTTAAGGCTGCGCTTTATGAGCTTCTAGAGCTCCTCCTCGATGACCCCCACATTATGCTTCTCCTTTTTGACACAACCCCACGTCCAACTATCTTGCTTCTTTGGTCTCCCACCGGTGAACACCGGGAATGGTGCCACCGCTAGATTCCTGATGTAGAACCACTCCCCATGCCACCCCCAGTTGGAGTTGCAGGGGAGGTACACAGGATACGAGTCTCCCATGCTCGGTTTTCTCTACAGGGCAAAACCCCCCACTAGCGCGACCTCGACCGAGTCCCCCACCGTCAAGGCTCTCGGGGAGAAGAGCCACCAGAAGAAATCCGCATGCGGCTCCATCCCAAGGAAAGCCTCACAAACGGTGACGAAACTGGCGATGTGCAACACCCTCGTCGGATTAAGATGCTGTAGCTCTCGACCCCACTCGTTGAGGAGGCCGTGCAGGAACTAGTGTGTGGGGTATCCCAGCCCACGCTCATGGAAGGCGAGGAAGGAAACCACCTCATCGGGCCAAGGTTGTGGGGACTCCTCCCACCTAGGAACCCTCCAGTGCGCCACCTCCTTCGGCGGCAAAAATCCCTACGCAACAAAGGCCTTCAACACCGACTCCCTCACGGTGGATGACTTCCAGTCCGACATTTTGCTCTAGGATCATAGAAGGATCAGTGAGTTCTTCTTCTTCTTCTCCCTCGCTCTCTCCCCTTTCTTTCCTAGAAACCACCGTGGCTCTCAGGAACGCTCACAATAAGAAGGAAGAGGAAAGACGACGGCAGGTGAGGAACAGGCAAAAGAATGGGTCAAAAACCCTTTCCCCTCTCCTACTTAAGGAAAAGGGAACAACAGTTAGGGAAGGGCGCGCCGATCAAGAGAAGGCAAAACGGTGGAGCGAGGAACTCTCTCTCTCTCCCATTTAATGCAGATAAGACGCACCCTAATCGATGAGACATGCCCTGCCCGACGGAATGGCTCCTGATTAGACGGGACATGGCCTAGATCGGGCCCACCACTACCACATGACCAACCACTACCACACGCCGGGCATGAAAACCGAAGCGCCACCGCACGCGGGTGGCACCCCGCTTCCCCAGGCCAGGCCTTGAGAAACCTAAACAAGATCTCCGCCAGGGGAGATCACCGTGCCCCCTAAGTCAATCGAATCACTTAGGATAGACACCAAGAGACAGGTAAGGAAGCGAAGGGGCGCCCCATGTTGGCCATGCTGAAAGGTCCTTGTTTGGTTTTGGTAATTGAGTGACAACTTAGGTGGACTAATTATGTTTATGTGAGATACATAGGTGATTTGTCCACAGGTACATGTGTATGAGCAACATATGCCATGGAGGTGAAAATGGCTTGGAGATGTTGCAAAGCTCACACATGTGATGATGGAGCTTATTGCACATGAGACATGACATTGAGTCATGTGATCAAGGTGGAGAAGATCAAGACAAGACTTGGCTTGATGGACCGGTTGCAAGCGTGAAGGGCAAGTCAAAGGCTTTGGAGTGATGGACCACGTGGCGGTGAAGCTTGAGCAAGACTTGGCACCGATGGACGATGGCAACGGTGAAGAGCAAGTAAAGTCAAGATCGATGAACCAATATGATCATGTGATGATATGAAGTGGATCATATCATTGTTGATCGTGTTGGTGCATGTGTTGCATCGACATTGGAGGAGATGGAATGGAATGCGCAAGGCAAAGGTATAACCTAGGGTATTTCATTTCACCGGTCATAGTTGTGTAGAGAAGTTTATGACCGGGTTTAGGATATATGGCCGTACTATCAAGAGGGGCAAACTTGTTTGCATATCGGTCATCTAGTGCCACTCGAGTGATCTAACTTTGCATCATCGCTAGGATCGAGTGGCGTAGCAAGTTGAGTGGCTAACATCCTTTGGGAAATGATTGTGAAAAGCTAACACACATACACATGGTGGTGTACACTTGGTGGTGTTGGCACATTTACAAAGGAGGTGGTGTTTGCAGGGGTTGAGATGGGTTCGGCACTTTCAGGAAAATGGAATGCCTATTTTCTATTGTGTCAGATGCAAATTCTTGGTGGTTAGCACATTGGAGCAAGGGTGAAGAAGTTAGAAGTGAAAACGAGTTGATCGTGAAGATGCTGGCATCGGTCAACTGACCGGACGCTGGATCTGAATGCACCAGACGCTGGCAGGCTGCATCCGGTCTGGCTGACGTACGATGATGCAGAAGCTGGAGTGTGACCGGACGCTGGCTGCATCCGATCAAGTGTGACCAGACGCATCCGGTCGAGGTCGGTACCTTACTAGAAACGACCGAACGCTGGGGGTTCAGCGTCCAGTCAGTTGAAAGTTGCTGTGTCCGATCAAGTCAAGTGACCGTTGGAACCAGGACACGTGGCCGTCTGTGGGCGACCGAACGCTGAGGTCCAGCGTCCGGTCAACACGACCAGAGCGTCTGGTCGGCCCGATTTTTGCCCAGTGAAGGGGTAACGGCTAGTTTAGCCCTTGGGGCTATAAATAGAAGTGGCCTTTGGCCATAGCTTGTGTGGAGCACCTTGGGGGACTTTGTATCCATGCTTAAGAGTGCTTAGGAGCCCTCCATATCACATATACTTGATAGCGATCATCCGATTGTGTGAGTGAGCGATTCTAGTGCGATTGCATCATGAGGTTGCATCGAGTGGCACTAGGTGATCGAGTTGCAAGCCAGTGGTGCTTGTTACTCTTGGAGGTTGCCACCTCCTAGACGGCTTGGTTGTGGTCTCCGTCGAAGCGCGTAAGAAGCTTGTGCGGTGCTCTGGAGAAGTGCTTGTGAGGGGCATTGTGCTCACCCCGTGGGAGCCGCGAAGAGCAACTCTAGTAAAGCGTGTCATTGAGCTACCCTCACTTCTAGGGTAGGTTCTTGCAGCGCCCGACGTGCGGGCTTAGCGGGTGATGCTAATTAGCCACCAAACCACCAAGTGAGCGGTCGACACAACGGGGACAGCGTGTTGGCAAACACGTGAACCTCGGGAGAAAAATCATCATGTCAACCTTATTCTTCCCGTTGGTTTGTATCCCCGTTACACAAGCTTGCAATTACTTTTATACATATTAAGCTTGTATAGTTGCTCTTGTAATTAGATAGCTTGTGTAGCTTGCTAATTACCTTCTTGCTTGTGTAGCATAGAAGTAGCTCCCTTACGTGGCTAATTTGGTTTTAGTAACCTTGTTAGTCACATTGCTTAGTTTGTGTAGCTAAGTATTTACGCTCTCTAATTAGGCATTGGTTGCCTTGTTATTGAGCATTGCTAGAGAGCTTTGTTAGCTTTGTGCTTTTGCTTACTAGCATGTGTAGGAGCTCTCTTGTTGCTTAAAATACTAGTGGCATAGGTTTGTGTAACCGTGCTCCTAGAATTGTTTAGGAGAGCTCTAACTAGCCCAGCACCTTTGTTGCATAATTGTTATCTTTGCAAGGTGCTAGTGAACACATATAGTGGGGTATAGTCTTGGCTAGACCGATATTTTTAATTCCGCATTTGTATCGGTTAGCCGACGCAATTAAGTTTTAGAAAAGACTATTCACCCCCCCCTCTAGTCGCCATCTCGACCCTTCACATGCCAACTCCGTCACGAACGACGAGCATGGGTCTCGGTCGGACATTTCTGACTGAAGCTCTCCGAACGCCGTCACTCAGGTCATCAAGAGGCTCACCCATGAATGACGAGCGTGGGTCCCGGTCAGACATTTCCAACCGAAGCTCTCTAAACCCTGTCACTCAAGTCATCAAGGTGAGCATGTGTTCATTAATACAAAAGCTGTTCACACAAGGGCTGACCCACGATTGACGAGCGCAGGTCCTGGTTGAACATTTCCGATTGAAGCTCTCCAAACCCCGTCACTCAAGCCATCAAGGTGAGCACTACCAACCCCCTCCATTTCCTTACAATCATTTCATACATCCATACGCTCATTCATTCCATACGCCCGAACCTCCCGGATGATTCGGGCCCTGAACCACCCGGGGGCTCAGGAACTAAGCATCGCACGTGCAGCGAAATGCATCACAACGTTCCATGTTGCGTCACAAAGCGGCGGTTGCCTCATTCGACATGAGCAACCAACAGAGCTAGGGGAGAAAAACATTGGTGAGCCCTATGCGGCCCTTGCCCAGTTAGGCAGACCAGGTCATCTCAACCTTCTCGTTCGATCTTGAACCTCTCGCCATAGAATCTCCATCGAGGGGAGGCCGTTAGGCCACCCAAGTCGGTCTTCGGAACGACCCAGGCATTTGCCAGGTTGCAAGTAAAGGAGTAGTGGAATGTCACAAAAGGGCTATGCCAACCTCGTCACGAACAATGGACCTAGATTCCACTCGATCACACCCGTTAGCAAACTCACCAAGCACGTCACTCGAGCCTGAGCGATCGGGACAAGCGACAAAACTTAGCCCCTCTAGTTTTGAGGAACCAAGGATGGGGTAACACACACAACTCACACCGACCTCTACTAAGGCCCAACAGGGCTCGAGGGCTTACGACAAAAAAAACCTAGGTTTGTGACCCTGATCTCGCCCCATCCAGCTATGCTTCTAACTGCGCTCCAGACATCCAGGTCTGCGACCCCAATCTCGCCCCACGACTCCGACTCACTCGATCCCATGGCGCGCATCAACGCCAGGATCAGTGAGCTCTGTCTCATCCAAAACATGACTCCAACTCGCTCGATCCCATGGAGCACATCGACGCTAGCATTAGTGAGCTCTGTCTCGTCCAAGACTGACTCCCTCCCCCGATCCCACGGCGCGCATCGATGCCAGGATTAGTGAGCTCTGTCTCATCCAAAACACGACTCTGACTCGCTCGATCCCACGGTGCGCATCGACTCCAGCATCAGTGAGCTCTGTCTCATCCAAGACTAACTCCCTCACTCGATCCCATGGCGCGCATCGACGCCAGCATCAGTGAGCTCTGTCTTATCCAAGACTGACTCCCTCGCTCAATCCCACAATGCGCATCGACGCTAGGATCAGTGAGCTCTGTCTCATCCAAAACATGACTTTGACTCGCTCGATCCCATGGTGCGCATTGATGCCAGCATTAGTGAGCTCTGTCTCATCCAAGACTGACTCCCTCACTCGATCCCACGGCATGCATCGACGCTAGGATTAGTGAGCTCTGTCTTGTCCAATACACAACTCTAACTCGCTCGATCCCACGGCGCGCATCGACACCAGCATCAGTGAGCTCTGTCTCATCCAGACTGACTCTCTCGCTTGATCCCACAGCGTGCATCGACGCTAGGATCAGTGAGCTTTGTCTCATCCAAAAGTAACTGCCTCACCCGATCCCATGGCGCGCATCGACGCCAGGATTAGTGAGCCCTATCTCATCCAAAACTAGCTGCCTCACCCAATCCCACGGCGCGCACTGATGCCATGATCAGTGAAGCTCTATCTCATCCAAAACCCTTGACTAACTCCCTCGCTCGATCCACGGCATGCACCGACGCCAGGATCCACAAAGCTCCCTCTCACCCAATCTCTCAAAACAACTAAAAACCACCTCGGCTGCACAACGACGCCTTGGGTGACAAAACTCTAGCTCAAAATAAAAAACTCCCCCACTAAACAACATAGGAAACCCCTAGACGGTTCTGCCCGAACCACTCGAGGGCTCGAGGGCTACACCCATGAGTGCGCTCGCGTGCACCCATTGGCAAAAATCCCCCGGACGATTCTACCTGAATCACCCGGGGGCTCGAGGGCTCCTGCCGGGTTCATAAACTCAGGATCCCTTAGGGACTTGCTTCCATGCTAAGGCTCAACCCAAGAGTCTAAAACGACTGGCCGAAAGGGCGACCTAGTCACTGACCAGAAGATCTGGCCGAAGAGGAACAATGCCCGCTCATCGGCTACTTCGGCCCACCTCTCCGACCGGAGCATTCACTTCGACTCCGGCCACCTCTAGACGGCCCCTCTGATTGGAAGGCCTGGCCCAAAACACCACTTCCGACTCCAACCCCATGTCTCCGACCTGGGTTCGTAGGAACCCTACTCACCGCTCTTCTCCGACCAGCACACTCAGAGCTGACTAGAGCCATCCGACCGGGGACGCCCGCTCGGTGGGAACCAGAAGACATGCGGAGAAAAGCAAGGCAAGGCTTACAAGTCAAAACCACTGTACCAGGGACCATACCCTATATGGAATAGTACTCTATAGCCACCCTAACACAAATAGTATTATAGGCACTGACATCTCCCTCTATAGTATTATAGGGCCCGCTAAAACTCCCATACGGTAAGGCCCCCATGTGCCTCTAGGCATCGATAGCGGTATGAGCGCCAGCATTTACCGTACCGAGTGAACATAGAAAGACTCCTCACATGCCTCTAGGCATCAAACAGTATTTCAGGTACCGACTTCCACCATCCCTAAAAAAGGCAGCACGACCTCCCATGTCCATCTAACATTCAATGGTGACATCAACAATGTTGTAGGCACCTACTATTATCTTGTACCCATCAGCGTGGGCAACAAGGCTCGGTAGCATACATACCCTCACCCTCTCACTTGTAAAGCCATCCCCTTTATCTATAAAAGGGGACGCGCCCCTCCAACAAGAGGGAGGGCCCTTCTTGAAGACAACAAGCACCGATCAAGTTCACTAGCTCACAACCACAGAACCACCAGGTTTGGACTTCAAGCACACGCTTGAACACTTAACTCATAGTGTAGCTCCTGTCGCTCTTGGCCCTTCCGACTGGAGCCGATCGGACCTCCTGTACACCCCTTTTTCTTCCTTCTCGTTTGTAACCCCACTACAAACTTCGAATACTTGGGCTTAGGAATAAAGTCACTGACTGACCCAAACTAGATGTAGGGCACGTTGTGTGAACCAATATAAATCCTATGTCATTGAGTGCTAGGCCACCTCCGATCACAACGTACAACAAAACTACAAATATTCACTAGTTGGTCACTTTCTGCACTGACAATACCTGTATATCAAGGTAATCATGTAGCAATGGTATTCGACCAACTCCTAATTACTTAATGCACATCTTACAAGACTTAAAGTGTAATAAAGATTTGTAAATACTAGAGAATGGTGATATGCATCGGGGCTTGCCTGCGTTGTAGAGAAGGTTAGTTTCCACAGAGGATCCAGAAGAGTTACACTTGACACTAAAGATGGCAACGGGCAAAAAAAATCCACGTACCCGTGGGCACCCGACCCGAAGGGCGTGAATACGGGCGCAAACTTGTGCCCGTGGGCATGAGCGTGGGCATAGAGTTGTGCCTAGTGGGCAAAGGTAAATGGGTAAAAAAAGAGCATACCCGCATCCACAAATCCATAAAACCCACACTGACATGTGGGGCCACTGTGTAAGACCTATATAACCTTCAGATTCTAGGGTTTCAGTTCACTCATCCGTCATCCCAAATTCCTAATCCCATCCCAAGTCGTGCCTCTAGAGTCTGGCCTCCCCATTAGCGTCGTGCCTCCCTAGACCTAGCGGCAGGCGGCAGGCATCACACCTCCGGACTCCGGCCTCCCTAGCGCCATCGCTCCTCCACTCCGGCCTCCCTCAGACGGTCAGATGCACAACCCCTAGTTCCCCACTCGTGGCTCCCCCAGTTCCCCATGGTGGTCGGCCTCCCCGCTCTAGTTGTGTTCTAGGCCTTCACTGCCAGGTCGACTGGTGTGGCGCCACCGTCATCAAGCTCCTGGGTGCGCGTTCCACACGCTGGACCCGAGCAGCCATGCCACAAAGCTCTTGGCTATGCATTCCACACGCTGTGCTAGAGTAGTCGCGCTGCCCTTTTAGCTAGGTGCGTGTAAGGGCACAGCCATACCGGTGAGTTCTACCCCTATCCTCTATCCTTCAAATCTCTCCTTTTCCTACAATCACGGTATTCGATTTAATCTAGGCTACAGATCTCGCTAATCACTTCGAATCTCTCTAAGTTTGGTACTGTACTAGATGCTAATGTCTTGTGAATCCTTGGTGTTTTTGCAGTAGCTACTGGCGTAAAGGTGATTTTGGGGGGAAAAGAAAGAAGGCAAGTCACTATTTATACTTCTAGCGGGTATGCGGGCATGCCCACGGGCAAAACATGCCTGCGGATAGCTGGCGTGGGTGCATAGTGCTGCCCATGGCGGGTGGCGGGCATGGGCGTGGGCACAGATATATTGTTGCGGGTGCGGGTTTGTGATTCCTATACCCACGCGGATTTTACCCGTTCCCATTTTTACTTGACACTAACACCAATGGTGGATGGACCTTCTTCGAAACTTGATCAACACGAGTCTTCTCACCTTCGTAAGCACTACACATAATAAATGATGCTTTGCTTAACATGATGGAATGCATGACATGATGCATGATGAAAGACACATAAGTGCATAGCAGAACTTAAACTAATCTAAGAAAGATGAATACAAATTTCCTTCGCGGTACAACTAGGGTTACACTTCACAAAGCATTAGAATTATTTGGTTATTAAGTCCTTTATGTGGTTAACAATTAAGTAACACCTATCATGTTATACTAGTCAAGCATGACAAGGTACTTTACTAACATTACACAAAGTTCAACCATGAAAACAAACAAGGATCATCACATGACTTAATCAGATGCATCTTCTAACTAATCATTTGGGTAACAAGTTAATTAGTTATCTATTATGGAAGGAATTACACTATCATGGACTAGAAGGAGATTAACATGAAAAGCATTTACATAGCATAATCACTTACTCAAACTATTGCATACAAGGACCAATCAAAGGTTATAAACATGCATCTACTAATTTAAATATTTAAGTAAGTCATTTTAGTTATTAACCAACAAGTTAATTATAAACATATCAAAGAATTATTAATTTGCCTAGGAACAACAGATGGTTTTGTGTCCCAAGGTCTACAATCAAGGTATAAAACACACCAAAGTCATTTTATGATTTATCCTAATTATTTTGGTATTTATTAATTAATAATTAAAGCATGTAATTAAGTGAATAATTTAAAATTATCAAAATAGTACCATAATTTTTATGAAAGCAGGACTAAGCATGTAAAGCAAACACCAAAAGTTTCATGATTAAAGAATAATTATTTTAGCCTATAAAAATAATGAAAGATACATTTATTAATTAAAAGAGGTAATTTCTAAGCATATAAAAACTACTGAAAATGTTCATTTCATATTTTTCCTAGGTAGAGTACATGATAACAAGCATACAAAAAAGTTTCATAATTTTATCATGCTTCTATATTTAGTAATGAAATAAACAAGAAACTACACATTTAAACATTTTCTGAAAAACAAAAAAGGCTGAAAAACCCTTTTACACCTAGCCCCCAGTTAGCCACTGTCGCTGACAAGCGGGACCGGGTCAACCCAATAGTGCACCCATGCAAGACCATGGGTACCCATTGATCCCGAGGTGCACCAAAGCTATGACGGTAATAACCTTGGCAAGAGGAGGGGGTGAATAGCCTATTAAAAATTTCTACAACAACACTTAGTAAACTGGTTAGACAATTATGAGATGAAGCAAGTGTTGTGCTAGCCTACTAAAATTATAAGCCACCTACCATAATTCTAGTTTATATAGTTTCTATCCACATAATAGCTTAGTCACTACACTAAGTTAGTGTGACCTTAAAGGCTAACTAAAGAGCCACACTAAGCAAACTAACAAGCTCTCATAACTAGCTATACTAAAGAGCTTGACAACTAGTTTACGGTAATATAGAGAGAGTGAGCAAGATGGTAATACCGCCGAGTCGAGGAGTGAACCAATCAATTATAAGAATGAATACCAATGAAGACCAATCACCTCAAAATCAAATGATGACACAATAATTTTTTTCCGAGGTTCACTTACTTGTCGGCAAGCTAGTCCTCGTTGTGGCGATTCACTCACTTGGAAGTTCACGCGCCAATTGGCATCACACACCAAACCCTCAATAGGGTGCCACATAACCAAAACAAGATGAGGATCATACAAGCCACTAGCAATATACTAGAGTACCTTTTGGCTCTCCACCGGGGAAAGGTCAAGAACCCCTCACAATCACCACGATCAGAGCCAGAGACAATCACCAACCTCCACTCGATGATCCTCGTTGCTCCAAGCTGTCTAGGTGGCAGCAATCACCAAGAGTAACAAGCGAATCCCACAGCGAAACACGAACACCAAGTGCCTCTAGATGCAAACACTCAAGCAATGCACTTGGATTCACTCCTAATCTCACAAAGATGATGAATCAATGATGGAGATGAGTAGAAGGGCTTTGGCTAAGCTCACAAGGTTGTTATGTCAATGCCAATGACCAAGAGAGTGAGCTTGAGTCGGCCATGGGGCATAAATAGAAGCCCCCACAAAATAGAGCCGTTGAATCCTCAGTCTACTAAAAATCAAGATGACCGGACGCACCGGTCAGATCGACCGGACGCTGGACCCCAACGTCCGGTCACTCTATGCATGCCATGTGGCACCTGCTTTAAATGCTGATCGCTCGCTGTGGGGGTATTAACCCCTATACCCTTACGGCTAAGCTTGGGCTGGCCCGGATCGATGGGTTCAGTCCACCCGAAAGACGACGTGCGGCTCAGTCAACCTGATCGGAGTCCCGCACAAGGAAAAGATGGATTTGGCGACCAAGCAGGATCCTGGTCGGTTAGAATAGGAATCCTTATCTGGCCACATATGGCAATTGTAACTGACTAGGATTAGTTTCCAGATCTGTAACCCTGCCCCCCGGACTATATAAGGCGGGCAGGGGACCCCTCTAAAAAACATCTCTTATTGACATACAGCAATACAAATCAGACGCAGGACGTAGGTATTACGCCTTTTTGGCGGCCGAACCTGGATAAAACCTCGTGTCTGTCTTGTGTCACCGTCTTGTTTGGAGCTTGCGCATCTGTCTGCCGATAATCTACTACCTTGGGCATACCCCTAGGTAGACTGCCGACCATATTTCGTCGACAGTGGCGCGCCAGGTAGGGGGTGTGCGTACTGCTCGTCAAGCAAACAAGATGGTCATCGTCTCCGGCTCCATGGCTACGCCCAACGGCCTCACGTTCACCGTCGGCCAGATCACCTGGACCACCGGCCCCGACGTCTCCATCACCATGACCGCGGAGGAGGCATGGATTCAACCCGCGCCGACGACTACTTCACCTGCATCGGCTACGGCTCCGACCACGGTGAATACGATTCCGACCACGGTGAACACGGCTCCGACCACGACGAACGTGGCTCCGACCACGATGGATCTGGCTCCGACCACGGTACATCTGGCTCCGACCACGCTTACAGCCACACCGACCACCCGTCGTCCGCTTCCCCGCTACAGAGGAAAACAGATCGACGACACCGACTTGATCGACTCCATCGATCAGGTCGGCATCAAACTCGCTGAAACCCTAGCTCTGGTAAGTACAATTCAAAGCCAACCTAATGAGCAGGTAACATCTCCCCACAACAGATCTATCCGACCAGCTCGGACCAGTCGTCCTGCACGACTCGGAACAGATCTTGTGGTCGTATCTACTCCTGAGGGGCGCTCCGCTCGTCGCCAGCCAGCCTTTGCGACGGGTCTCTGACTCTGCGAGTACAAAGCCCCGACGGAGAATCACCAGGTCCAGCCCTACGGCCTGCAAAACGCTACCTCCAGCTACGCGTACAACCTGCGACGCCGCTCGGATCTACTTCCTGTGCACCAATCTCGGCCGAAGTCATGCAACATCGTCAACATGGTCCGGATTGAAGATTATCAGGAAGGATCCGTCCACACCGTCCGAGAGGGTGACTCCAGCTCCTCATCCGGCATCGCGTCTAACGCATCTGTCCACACCGAGCTTCAGCGTCACGAAGATGAAGGTGTCAAATACGATCTGGATCTACCAGACCACGCCCCGGGTTTCCCCCAATTTCCGTCTTTCCCGCTAAGACGGGGGGATTTGATCCATGTTGTCAGCAACGACGAGCCGCCAGCAGTTGGCGAAACAGAACAAGAGAAGACTGCACGCGAAGCACGCAATATTGACCGGTTTAATCGCCGGCAAACCGAAGCTGAAGCAGACCAGGAGGCACGACGCATAAGGATCCAACCGCGTGACCTCAACAATGCTTTCGACAGGGTGGGGGATAAACAAGTCTTCAAGACCCCAAGTGCCAACGTAGCCGTCGCCATGGCGACAATGCAGCGGCTGCCCAACACTCCCGAGACTCAAGTAATCCGTGACGACATACAAGCTTATCTGATGGCTGCTATGGCTCAGACCGCAGAAATGAACCAAGCCCGGGCTCCATCAGTTTCTGTCGAATCAAGCTACAGCCGTCAATACTCAAGTCGCTCACAGCCACTCAACCAACGTGGCTCGCGCAATAACGACCCGTCAGACAACCGTCAAGGCGGAAACGGCGGTCACGATGATGGTCGGGACGACAACCGCCGCCGGGAGGATAACCGCCACGACGTTCGGGGAGACAACCGCCGAGATAACCGCGACAATCGCCGCGATAACCACGGTCGCAAGGCTAATCCAGATGGCAATCGAGATCGCCGCGATGGCAATAATGATCTCCGCCATCACCTCGGTGGACGTGATCTGCGTGCCCGCATCAACCAGAGAGCCGACGATCGTGCATCCCACGAAAGCTATCGCCGTATGGAGTATGACACCGCCCACGGTCCGCCGGGTCTGAAGCAGTTCACTCCACACCTGCGCCAAGTCATATGGCCCAAGAATTTCAAGCTCGAGAAGCTTCAGAAGTACGACGGCAAGGAAAACCCAGAATTATGGGTCATGCTCTACGAAACTGCGTGCCGCTCAGCCATGGCTGACGAGCACGTCATGTCTAACTACTTCCCAGTCGCTGTTGGTCATGCAGGTCACCAATGGCTGGTTAGCTTGCCAGCGAACTATTTTGACTCTTGGCAGGAGCTCAGGCAAGCCTTCATCGACAACTTCATCGCTACTTGTGAACAACCCGGCAACAAGTACGATCTGCAATGGATCCGAGATCGAAAGGATGAACCACTACGCGAGTACGTTCGGCGTTTCTCGGAGATGCGCATCAAGGTCCCATCAATATCCGACAATGAAGCAATCGAGGCTTTCGTCACCGGCCTCCGCTTCCACGACGCCCTAAGAGACAAGCTCCTCCGGAAGAGACCCGAATCGGTCACAGCGCTTTTGGCCACCGCTAAGAAATATGCGGACGCTGACGACGCTAAAAAGATAATCGTTGAAGAAGCAGCAAGAGTTACACGACCCGACCACCCCCCACACCGCGACGATTACCGTGGCAATCGTGGTCGGAGCGATAACTTTGACCGCCGCAACCAGCGCAACGATCCCCGCGACCACCGTGATCAACGTAATCAGCGGCGTAACCGCCGTGACGATTACAGGAGCAAGCGCGCTCGGGAAGACGACGGCGAGGTCAATACTGTGAAAAAGGGCAGCGGACGTCGAAACTACGAGGACGACTATGCCAAAGCATTGAAGGGACCCTGCCAGCTCCATCCTAAGTCAAACCACACCATGGAGAATTGCCGCGTCCTCAAAACTATCTACACGCGTCAACAGGCTCCGGATACGTCCGACAAGCCTAACGACGCGGGGGAACAGCGCAATGAGGACAACGACGACGACGATGCAGATCCTCGTCATAAATACGTCAAGCCGACTGGTCGCGTGCACACCATCATCGGCGGCAAGGTGTCCATTGAGACCAAACGAGAACGCAAGCTGCTCGCCCGCGCTTGCTTGAACGTGGCAAACACCGACAACCTTCTCACCGATCCGCGGCTTCCTCCATGGTCTCACCGTGAAATCTACTTCAGCAGGAAAGACCAATGGGCCGCCATACCCGAGCCAGGGCGTTTTCCCCTGGTCCTCGATCCCTGCATCAACAAGGTTCAATTCGACAGGGTACTGATCGACGGCGGCAGCTCCATTGATATACTGTTCAAGAACAGCCTGCCTGCTCTGAAAATAGCCCAGGCGGACCTGAAGCCGTACGAGGCACAGTTCTGGGGCATTCTCCCCGGACAGAGCTCCACACCTCTCGGGCAGATCACGCTACCGGTGCAGTTTGGGACTCCGGACCACTTCCGCACCGACTACGTCAACTTCGTGGTCGCCGATTTCGACGGCACCTACCATGCTATTCTTGGTCGCCCATCGCTCACCAAGTTCATGGCCATACCTCATTATAGGTATCTAGTGCTCAAGATGCCTACTGAGAAAGGAGTTTTAACCCTCAGGGGCAACGTATACGCAGCTTACACCTGCGAGGACGACAGCTTCAAAATAGCAGAGGCCCACGACCTCTCTATTCGCATGGCCGAGACCATTCTCGATGCTAAGAAAACCCCGACCGACCACCTGGAGATCCCAGAGCTCGAGGTTCCGCGCAAGAACATCAGATCCAAGGAGCACAAGACGATCCAGCTGGTCGAGGGCGATCCCAGCAAAACGGCCCTCATCGGGGCCGACCTAGATCCCAAATAGGAAAACGCGCTCGTCAGGTTCTTGAGGGGCAACGTGGATGTGTTTGCATGGAGACCTTCCGACATGCCCGGTGTACCTCGGGACTTGATTGAGCACTCCTTAAATGTCAACAGCAAAGCCAAACCAATCAAGCAGAAGCTACGACGTTTCGCTCGCGACAAGAAGGAGGCGATTAGGGTAGAAGTTACACGGCTTTTGGCGGCCGGATTTATCAAAGAAGTGTATCATCCGGAATGGTTAGCCAACCCGGTTCTTGTACGCAAAAAGAATAATGAATGGAGAATGTGCGTTGATTACACTGATCTTAACAAACACTGCCCTAAGGACCCCTTTGGCTTACCTCGCATAGACGAGGTCGTAGATTCAACCGCCGGTTGCGAGCTGCTTTCCTTTCTTGATTGCTACTCTGGTTATCACCAGATCGCTCTCAAAAAGGACGACCAGATCAAGACATCTTTCATCACGCCTTTCGGCGCCTACTGCTACACAACTATGTCGTTCGGGCTCAAAAACGCCGGTGCTACCTACCAACGCGCTATACAGGCCTGCCTCAACGACGAGATAAAAGACGGCCTCGTCGAGGCTTACGTCGATGATGTAGTTGTCAAAACCAAGGAAGCATATACCCTTGTTGACAATCTGGAACGCACCTTCGCAGCCCTTAATACGTTCCAATGGAAATTAAACCCAAAGAAGTGCATCTTTGGTGTCCCTTCTGGCATATTGCTCGGCAACGTCGTCAGTTACGACGGCATACGCCCTAACCCGGAGAAAGTCAAGGCTGTTCTAGACATGAAGCCTCCAAAAAAGGTGAAGGATGTCCAGAAGCTCACCGGCTGCATGGCTGCTCTAAGCCGTTTCATATCAAGATTAGGAGAAAAAGGACTACCGTTCTTCAAACTGCTCAAAGCGTCCGAAAAGTTCGAGTGGTCGGAGGAAGCAGACGCTGCCTTCATGCAGCTGAAACAATACCTCACGTCACCTCTGGTACTTACTGCTCCCAGAGAAGACGAAACTCTCCTACTTTACATTGCGGCAACCGATCGGGTGGTTTCCACTACACTGGTGGTCGAACGTGACGAGCCGGGCCACGCCTACAAGGTACAGCGGCCAATTTATTTCATTAGTGAGGTACTCAACGAATCCAAGACCAGGTACCCACAGATTCAGAAACTGCTCTACGCCATACTGATAACATCCCGAAAGTTGAGACATTACTTCGACGGATATCGTGTGGTGGTCATGACCGAGTATCCTTTGGGGGACATTATTCGCAATAAGGACGCAAACGGACGCATCGTCAAATGGGCAATGGAGCTATGCCCCCTTTCCTTGGAATTTGCAAGCCGTACTACAATCAAGTCTCAGGCACTCGTCGATTTCATCGTCGAGTGGACAGATTTAAGCACTCCCGCCTCTCCGGGATCCGACAAACGTTGGACGATGTACTTCGACGGTTCTCTCAACATTGACGGTGCAGGAGCAGGAGTTCTTTTCGTATCACCATCCAAGGAAAAGCTTCGGTACGTCCTCAGAATTTATTTCCCGGCATCTAATAATGCCGCCGAGTACGAAGCATGCCTGCATGGTCTACGCATCGCGGTTGAGCTTGGAGTTAAACGTCTCTATGTCTACGGAGATTCGGCTCTGGTCATCAACCAACTCAACAAGGACTGGGACACGACCAGCGAAAAGATGGACGCATATTGCAAATCTATAAGAAAGCTGGAAGGCAGGTTCTATGGCATCGAGTACATACACGTGGTCCGGGACAAGAATCAGGCAGCGGATGCGCTGTCAAAATTAGGATCATCCCGAGCCAAAATCCCACATGGCGTATTCGTCCAAGACCTGCTCACGCCTTCCATTGAAGACGAAGATTCAATGACCGACAAAGTTTCAGACCAGCAATTAGTGGCTACGGTTCCAGTGCCGAGCACAACCGAGCCGCTTCCGACCACTCAAGAGCCGGACTGGAGAACGCCTTTCATCAAGTACTTGACAGATGGTAGCGGTTATATCGATCGAACAGAAAATGAGCGCCTGATGCGTCGTAGTAAGCAGTATTTAATCGTCGATGGCAAGTTATGGCGCAAAAACGCTAAGGAGGAAATCTTGATGAAATGTATAACCCAGGAGGAAGGCAAGCACCTCCTAGATCAAATCCACTCCGGCTCCTGCGGCAACCACGCGGCCTCAAGAACACTGGTCGGTAAGGCTTTCCGAGCAGGGTTCTATTGGCCGTCAGCAGTGGCCGACGCAGAGAAGCTAGTCCGCCGCTGTGAAGGTTGTCAGTTCTTCTCCAAGAGAATCCACGTACCAGCACATGAGATCCAGACGATTCTAGCTTCCTGGCCCTTTGCATGCTGGGGACTGGACATGATCGGGCCTTTCAAACCAGCTCCTGGGAAATTTACATGCGTCTTCGTGCTAATTGATAAGTTTTCTAAGTGGATAGAATACATGCCTCTAGTACAGGCATCCTCAGAGAAAGCCGTTGCATTCCTCGACCAGGTCATCCACCGTCTTGCGTCACGTGAGAACATCAGTGTCTTGCGTCACCGTCTTGTTTGGAGCTTGCGCATCTGTCTGCCGATAATCTACTACCTTGGGCATACCCCTAGGTAGACTGCCGACCATATTTCGTCGACACTCGCTCCCAATGGTCATCAGTACATTAAAGTTATGACTGGACGTGCTACTTCGAGGTGATTGGACGCAGGACCTCAATGTTCGGTGGTTTCCAGTAAGGTTCCATTTACGACCGGACTCGCCCAGTGTCCGGTCACTCACGGTCTTCTCTGTGCACTGCCACATCAGTGGGACCGAACGCAACCAGCCAGCATTCGGTCACAAAGTGACCTAGTGTCTGGTCGAAGACCAACGCTAGCGTTTTCACTGCTTCCACTGACCGGACGCTCTGGTCCAGTTGAAACCAGCGTCCGGTGCACTTTGTGAAACCCTGTCTTTTCTGTACAGGGCGCCTGTGGCACCGTTGGACTATCCGCACACTACGAGCAGACACTCCACCGGAGAAGTTTCTTACCCTTGCTCCAAAGTGATAAACACAATGTGTATCACCTTTGTGCATGTGTGTTATCATATTTTCACAAACATTTTCAAGGATGTTAGAACTCCACTAAATCCTAGATGCATATGCAATGAGTTAGAGCATCTAGTGGCACTTTGATAACCGCATTTCGATACGAGTTTCACTCCTCTTAATAGTACGACTATCGAACCTAAATGTGATCACACTCGCTAAGTGTCATGATCACCGAAATGAAAAACTCCTACCATTTATACCTTTGACTTGAGCCTTTTGTTTGTCTTTCTCCTTTTCCAAGTCCAAGCACTTAATCATCACCATGGAATTACCATCATTATGTCATGATCTTCATTTGCTTCACCACTTGGAGTAGTGCTACCTATCTCATAATCACTTTGATAAACTAGGTTAGCACTTAGGGTTTCATCAATTCACCAAAACCAAACTAGAGCTTTCAATCTCCCCCTTTTTGGTAATTAATGACACCCCTTTTACAAAGATATAAATTAAAATTCAATTAAATCCATGTTGCTTGCCCAAGCATTTTTTACCATGTGTAAAAGGATGTGGACAAGTTTCATGAACCCCAAATGGTAGCAATTTCTGCCCCTACATATGTGCTAAGAGTTTGGATTGTAGGTTGCACATATGCTTAGATAGGAAATATAGGAGTCAATATCTACCCAATGATGCTAAGGTATAGAAGATGGACCTTTGAAGCGTGATACCAATCGGAGTGCACCAATATATCATCCTTAGCACCATTAGTAACTAGACATACATAAAAACTAGAATACCCCATGAGATCAACATTAGAAGTAAGGGTCTAGTTTTCATAATGTGAGCATGAGTCTAGTTACTTAATCTATGCATGCTAGTTTTTCATTTCATCATTTAAACCTACAACTAGCATACACCATACAAACATGGATATTGAAATTTAAAAACTTTTGCCATGCAAGCAAACATATGAAATGCACATTCAAATACACCATACAAGTTCATGAGCTTGCTCCCCCTACTTGTGTGCTCAAAATTTTAATTGATCCCCATCCTTTGTCATATTCCCCCCCCCCCTATGTGAAATTCTCCCCCTATCACTTATATCTTTATTTCTTCCCCCCTTTTCACTATCTTAGTACACTATTTCTATTTCTCCCCATAGCACTAATATCTTTGTTTCTCTCTCTCTTTGTTATCAATGACCACAAAGGTTCAAAATAGAGATAGGTTGAGATTATCAATGTCAATCAATAGGGTGATGATCATTTTCCCAAATTTGGTTTAATCTAGAATACTTGCCAAAGACATTTAACTCAGTTTGATTCAAGGACAAGCTTATTCAAACCTCCAAATAAGGGTTATCTTGTACCATGTTGAGTTAAACACTTATAGCTCATTTTCTAGATCAAACATTAGGTTTACAAGCTCACAAACATGCCATATGCTACCACTAGACCAAAATAAGCATAGAAGCAATAGTGGTACCATACAATCATTAAAATCATTTTATTTTCATGAATGAGCCTATTTAATGTGAGAGATGACTAGATGCACTAAACATGTCCTTAGCAAGGATATATGACATACCAATCAACTTTTACCTTGGATTGCTCGAAGGAGAGGCATGCCATATAAGTGTAAGGGGTGCATCAACACATATTTGAGAAATCCAATATGTTCAACTCATTCCTTAGCTTGCAAAACATTTTCTCATCCAATGGCTTGGTGAATATATCGGTAAGTTGATCTTCGGTGCCAACACTCTCAATGCAAATGTCCCCTTTTTGTTGGTGATCTCTTATAAAATGGTGGTGGACGTCAATGTGCTTTGTTCTTGCATGTTGAACCGGATTGTTGGTCGACTGATTGCACTCTCATTGTCACATAGCAATGCAACTTCTTGAACTTGATTCCAAAGTCACTCAAAGTGGTCTTCATCCAAAGTATTTGTGCACAACAACTACCGGCGGATATGTATTTGACTTCGGCGGTTGATAATGCAACATTATTTTACTTCTTTGATGACCATAAAACAAGTGATCTTCCCAACAGTTGACATATACTCGAGGTGCTCTTTCTTTCAACCTTTCACCCCGCATAATCCGAGTCGGAGTAACCAACTAGCTCAAACTTTGCTCCTTTGGGATACCACAAACCAACATTTTGTGTATGCTTTAAGTATCTTAATATTCTCTTTGTAGCCTTCAAAAGACTTTCTCTTGGCGAGGCTTAAAATCTTGCATACATGCACACACTAAACATGACATCCGGCCTTGATGCAGTCACATGGAGTAGGCTTCCAATCATAGACCGATACAATTTTGATCCACCATATTGTCACTTGCATCACTATCCAAGTTGCCATTTGTTCACATTGGTGTACTAATGGCTTTGCTATCACTCATGCCAAACTTCTTGATCATGTCCTTGATATACTTGCCTTGACTCACAAATGTACCATTCTTCAATTGCTTGATTTGAAGACTAAGAAAGTAACTCAACTCTCTAATCATGGACATCTCAAACTCATTAGCCATCAACTTTCCAAATTCTTCACAAAAGTCTTGATTGGTTTATCCAAATATGATGTCATCAACATAGATTTGCAACATAAATAAATCTTTTTTAATCTTCTTGATAAAAAGAGTGGTGTCAACTTGCCCATCATGAACCCTTTAGAGAGTAGGAAGTCTCTCAATCTCTTATACCATGCTCTAGTTGCTTGCTTTAAGCTATATAATGCCTTCTTCAACTTGTACACATGTAACGTCACAGAGACCAAACGGCTCAAATCCACTCTGCACACTGAGCGAACCACACCTACCACCATCCCACTTACGCTTTCGTCCGTGCTTTGCATAAAAGAATTAACCTAGGGATGGTGGGATGGACTCTAGAAGCCTTATATGTTGGTCTATCCCACCTTTAACAACCAAGGTGGGACTAAACTCTCCACAATATCTCATTAACTCGCATATAGGTCACTATGGGCCAAATTCCAAACTGGGCCGAATGTCACATACACCCCCCCCCCTTAAAGGAACCGACATCCTCATCGGCCCAACACACCCACCCCTTAAAGGAACCGACATCCTCATCGGCCCAACACACCCACAACCGGGCAAACAATGACCAGGAACGTTCCATCTTAGCACATGCAACCGTGTGCCCAGTGCCGGCACATGTGCCATGCCGTGCACCCTACAGGGCCTACACGTGCAATGAACCCCATGTCCACACCCCTAGCCTGCACGCGCCCGTGGCCACGAAGGTCGGCTCTAATACCAATTGTAACGTCCCAGAGACCAAATGGCTCAAATCTACTCTACACGCTGAGCGAACCACACCTACCACCATCTCACTTACGCTTTCGTCCTCGCTTCACGTAAAAGGATTAAGCCAAGGATGGTGGGATGGACTCTAGAAGCCTTATATATTAGTCTATCCCACCTTTAACAACCAAGGTGGGACTAAACTCTCCACAATATCTCATTAACTTGCATATGGGCCACTATGGGCCAAATTCCAAACTGGGTCGGATGTCACAACACATGGTCGGGCTTCTTGTCATCTTCAAAACCGAGCGGTTGCTTAACATATACTTCTTCATTGATGTAACCAATGAGAAATGCACTCTTAACATCCATTTGATAGAGTTTAATGTTGTGGACACAAGCATATGCTAGCAAGATTCTAATTGCTTCCAATCTAGCAACTAGGGCATATGTTTCTCCAAAGTCAAGACCTTCAACTTGTGTATATCCTTGTGCTACCAATCTTACTTTGTTCCTTACTACTATCCCATCTTGATCTTGCTTATTTCTAAAGACCCATTTGGTTCTAATCACATTGTGTCCCTTTGGTCTCTCTACTAATTCTCATACTTGATTTCTTATGAAGTTATTCAATTCTTCATGCATAGCATTCACCCAATCAACATCCTTCAATGATTTATCTATCTTCTTTAGTTCAATAGATGACACAAATGAGAAATGCTCACAAAATGAAGCCAATCTTGATCTTGTTTGTACACCTCTAGAAATATCACCAATGATAGTATCCAATAGATGACCCCTTGCAATATTTGTTGGTTGGAGGATTGGAACATGATTGCTTGCACTTAGTTGATCATTGGGTTGAGATGATGTACTAGCCACTTGATTTTGTTTATTGTCATGAGAGCCATTTGTACTAGCTTGATTTGTATCATCTTGCACATTTGAGTTAGAGAGCACTTGCACTTGATCATCTTCATCATCATTCACTTGCCTAGGCCTTAATTCACCAATATTCATGTTCTTCATGGCATTTGAAAGTTGAATGCCTCTAACATCTTCCAAGTTCTCATTTTCTACTTGTGAACTCTTGGTTTTATCAAATTCAATATCATGAACTTCCTCAAGAGTACCACTATCTAAATTCCAAACTCTATATACCTTGCTAGTAGTTGAGTATCCAAGAAGGAATCCTTCATCACATTTCTTGTCAAACTTGCCCAATCTAGTGCATTTCTTCAAGATATAGCATTTACAACCAAAGACCAAAAATATGCAATATTAGGCTTTCTACCATTAAAGAGCTCATATGGTGTCTTCTCTTTCAATGGGTGACAATAGAGGCGGTTGCTATAATAGCAAGCCGTGTTGATAGCTTCGGCTCAAAAAGATTGACTCACATTGTACTTGCTAAGCATAGACCTTGCCATATCAATGAGTGTTCTATTCTTTCTCTCAACAAGGTCATTTGATTGTGGAGTGTACTTGGCCAAGAATTGATGTCTAATTCCAAATTCATCACACAACTCATCAATTCTAGTGTTCTTGAAGTCACTACCATTGTCACTTCTAACTCTCTTGATGGTTGTTTCAAACTCATTGTGAATGCCCTTGACAAATGATTTAAATGTTGCAAACACATCACTTTTGTCCACTAGAAAGAATACCCATATGTATCTAGTGTAGTCATCCACAATCACAAAGCCAAATTTGTTTTCACCGATGCTAGTGCATTATGTTGGCCCAAACAAGTCCATGTACAATAACTTAAATGCTTTATTAGTGCTCATTATGCTTTTCTTAGGATGGGTGTTTCCAACTTGTTTGCCGGCTTGACAAGAGCTACAAAGCTTATTCTTCTGAAACATAATATCTTTCAAGCCTCTAACCAAGTCATGCTTAACCAATCTATTCAATTGTTTCATTCCAACATGACCAAGCCTTCTATGCCATAACCAACCCATGCTAGACTTAGTGAACAAACATATAGATAATTTAGCTTCACTAGCATTGAAATCAACCAAGTATAGATTCTCATATCTAAAGCCTTTGAAGATCAAATTAGAGCCATCTACACTTATGATCTCTACATCATCTACCTCAAATATGCATTTGAATCCAAGATCACACAATTGAGCCACGGATAGCAAATTGAAGTTCAAGCTCTCTACTAGCAACACATTTGAAATGCTCATGTCATTGGATATTGCAATCTTACCAAGTCCTTTGACCTTGCCTTTGCCATTGTCACCAAACATGATACTATCATAACCATCAATGCCATTGGTGTTGATTGAGTTAAACATTCTTGCATCACCAGTCATATGTTGAGTGCACCCACTATCAAGAACCCAATGCCTTCCTCCGGTTTTGTAATTGACCTACAAAAGAAGATTAGTTCTTTTAGGTACTCAAACTTACTTGGGTCCTTGAAGGTTTGTGACCAAGCTCTTTGGTACCAAAATAGCTTTCTTTTTTGAGCCCATCCATGGTTTACCAATGAACTTAGCCTTTATACCATTTGCACCCTTGGTAAGCATATAGAAAGAATCAAGTTTAATGGAGGATACATTAGCATGTGACTTCTTATTCATACACTTTTACTCTGTATGACCAACTTGCTTGCAATTAGTACAAAACCGACCATTGTTCCTCACAAAACTAGTCTTGTAAGGAGCAAAGGCCGCTTTGCCTTTCTTGAGGGTGTAGCCCAATCCCTCTTTGTAGAGAGAAGCTCTTTGGCTACCCAAGCACATAAGCAAGCGGTCCTCACCACCATAGGTCTTAGCCAAGGTGTGAGTGAGCTTATTGACCTCCTTCTTGAGGTTCTCATTCTCAACCATTAGTGAGGCATCACAAGTGAAACTATCACTACTAGATGAGGTGGGAGTAGAAGTACTACAAGAAGGGTTAGTGGGAGTAACAATGGTAGGCATAGATAATGATTCATCAATTATAACACAAGTTAAGCCTACATCACAAGTCTCAACATGCTTCTTCTCATTTTGTTCATTAAGCAAAGAGGAATAAGCTTTTTCAAGCTTCTTGTGAGCCTTGCCAAGCTTCTCATGGGCTTCCTCTAGCCTCTCATGAGTTGCTTTGAGCTCATCAAGGGCTTGCTTAACGGCTGTTACTTCCTTATTTAAGCTCTTGCATTCCCTTCTCTTAATGTTAAAGTGTTCTTTAGCATCTTTTAGTATGTCAAATAATTCATCTTTAGTAGGTTCATCATCATCATCACTATCACTATTATTTTCATTATCATGTTCCTCATCACTTTCATCATCATAAGTTTGTACCTTAGTGGCCTTAGCCATGAAGCATGATGGTGTGTCAAAGAGAGAATACTTCTCATTGATAGCAATGCTTGCAAGTGCCTTCTTCTTGGTGGTCTTGTCATCATTACTATCATCATCATCACTTGAAGAAGCATCACTATCCCAAGTGACCACATATGAACCACCCTTCTTTTTAAAGGTCATCTTGTCATTCTTCTCTTTCTTTTTCTTCTTTTCCATCTTCTTGTTCTTCTTGTCATCATCTTTGTCACTATTGTATGGGTATTGAGCAATAAGATGATCTTTGCTTCCACAATTGAAGCACCTTTTTGACTCTTCCTTGTTCTTGGATGAAGATTTCTTCCTTCTAGCATGGTAGCCCTTCTTCATCATGAACTTGCTAAATCTCTTGACAAAGAGAGCCATCTTCTCACCGTCATTATCATCCCATGAACCATCATCTTCACTTGATGTATCTTGCTTTGGCTTGCCCTTGGATGATGTGGTCTTGAATGCCATGCTCTTCTTCTTCTTCTCATCCTTCTTCTCATCTTTCTTCTCCTTCTTTTCTTCCTTCTCATCATCATCTCTATATGTATCATCGGTCATTATATCTCCCAACACTTGGTTTGGTGTCATGGTGTCCAAACCACTCCTTACAAGAATAGTGACCAATGTGCCAAATCTTGAAGGTAAGCATCTTAAGAACTTGTGGGAGAAGTCCTTGTCCTTCACCTCTTCTCTAAGTGCTTTGAGATCATTGACAAGCACTTGAAGCCTATGGAATATCTCTAGCATACTCTCATCCTCCTTTATCTTGAAGCTTGCAAACTTCTCTTTGAGAATGTATACCTTTGCACCCTTTATGGCTTGAGTGCCCTCAAATGATTCCTCCAATTTCTTCCATGCCTCATGAGCTCTCTCAATGTTCTTGATTTGCTCAAATGTTCTCTCATTCAAAGCATCATGGATAGCACTAAGAGCAATGTCATTATTTTAGAGTAGCATTTCTTCGGCGGCGGTGGGAGCCTCTTCATCATCAATCTCAATCTTGGTCTCCACCACCTTCCAAATCTTTCTATTGATTGACTTGATATAAGTTGTCATCTTAGCCTTCCAATAGGGATAGTTTGAGCCATCAAATTGGGGTGGCTTCTTGGTGTTGTTGATTTGAGCCATTTTTACACCAAATGTTGTTAAGCCTCAAATCACAGGACCTCGGCTCTGATACCACTTGAAAGGTCCTAATGGCTAGAGGGGGGGTGAATAACCTATTAAAAATTTCTATAACAACACTTAGCAAACCGGTTAGACAATTATGAGATGAAACAAGTGTTGCGCTAGCCTACTAAAATTGCAAGCCACCTACCATAATTCTAGTTTATATAGTTTCTATCCACACAATAGCTAAGTCACTACACTAAGTTAGTGTGCTCTCAAAGGCTAACTAAAGAGCCACACTAACCAAACTAACAAGCTCTCACAACTAGCTACACTAAAGAGCTTGATAACTAGTTTGCGATAATGTAGAGAGAGTGAGCAAGATGGTAATACTGCCAAGTCGAGGAGTGAACCAATCAATCACAAGAATGAATACCAATGAAGACCAATTACCTCGGAATCAAATGATGACACAATGATTTTTTTATCAACGTTCACTTGCTTATCGGGCAAGCTAGTCCTCATTATGGCGATTCACTCACTTGGAGGTTCATGAGCTAATTGGCATCACACGCCAAACCCTCAATAGGGTGCTGCACAACTAACACAAGATGAGGATCACACAAGCCACGAGCAATGTACTAGAGTACCTTTTGGCTCTCCACTTGGGAAAGGTCAAGAACCCCTCACAATCACCACGATCGGAGTCAGACACAATCACCAACCTCCACTCGATGATCCTCGCTGCTCCAAGCTATCTAGGTGGCGGCAACCACCTAGAGTTACAAGTAAATCCCACAGCCAAACATGAACACCAAGTGCCTCTAGATGCAAACACTCAAGCAATGCACTTAGATTCACTCTCAATCTCACAAAGATGATGAATCAATGATGGAGATGAGTGGAAGGGCTTTGGCTAAGCTCATAAGGTTGTTATGTTAATGCCAATGGCCAAGAGAGTGAGCTTGAGCCTGCCATAGGGCTTAAATAGAAGCTCAGTCTACTAAAAATCAAGGCGACCGGACGCACCGATCAGATTGACCGGACGATGAACCCCAGCGTCCGGTCACGCGATGCATGCCACATGGCACCTGCTTCAAACGTTGATCACCCAATCCCAACGGTCATCAGTACATTTAAATTGTGATCGGATGTGCTGCTTTGAGGTGACCGGGCATAGGACCTCAGTGTCTCGTGGTTTCCAGTAAGGTTCTATTCGTGACTAGAAGCGTTCGGTCATGCCTGACTAGACTCGCCCAACATCTGGTCACTCATGGTCTTCTCTGTGCACTGCCACGTTAGTGGGACTGGACGCTACCAGCCAGCGTCCAGTCACAAAGTGACCTACCGTCCGATCAAAGACCGATGCCAATGTCTTCATTGCTTCCACTGACCGGACACTCTAGTCCAGTTGAGACCAGTGTCCGGTGTACTCTGTGAAACCCTATCTTTTCTATATAGGACACCGGTGGCACCGTCGGACTATCCGCACACTACGGGTGGACACTCCACCGGTGAAGTTTCTTACCCTTGCTCCCAAGAACACAATGTGTATCACCTTTGTGCATGTGTGTTAGCATATTTTCACAAACATTTTCAAGGGGGTTAGCACTCCACTAGATCCTAGATGCATATGCAATAAGTTAGAGCATCTAGTGGCACTTTGATAACCACATTTCAATACGAGTTTCATCCCTCTTAATAGTACGGCTATCAAACCTAAATGTCATCACACTCGCTAAGTGTCTTGATCAACGAAACGAAAAAGCTTCTACCATTTATACCTTTGACTTGAGCCTTTTGTTTTTCTTTCTCCTTTTCCAAGTCCAAGCACTTGATCATCACCATGGAATTACCATCATTATGTCATGATTTTCATTTGCTTCACCACTTGGAGTAGTGCTACCTATCTCATAATCACTTTGATAAACTAGGTTAGCACTTAGAGTTTCATCAATTCCCAAAACTAAACTAGAGCTTTTAGAGCTGACCGACGACGAGCAGGAGAAGGAAAGGAGAGGCGAGCGTCGGTGGTACTGGCTTAAGTGGACACGGCCGGGTTCTCTAGGCTTGCCAGCATCTGCTTCGCCTTGCCACGCAGGCAGTTGCGTGGAGACATGCATGAGCGTGGCACTAGGGCGGTGGCGGCAGCAAGCAGGCTGACCGCCTGCTGTCGGTGATGGCACTGTAGTCGCCTGACAACACCCCTTCCTCTTCAATTTTCTCTTGAATCCAAACAGCAACTCGATGAACTCCAAAAACCAAAGTTGTTCACCTTGGTGAGGGCTCCAACATTGCTTACAGGCTCGAGTCCTAATTCTCATTGAATTGAGAGATCTAGAGCAAGGAACTAGGGTACATCAAAACTGAAAAACTAGGTTCAGTTAAGGTTTTCAAAAATAGTTTCGGTTAGTAAACTTTGGGATTTTATTAGTGATCAACCATCTATCAAACTTATCAACTAATTAAACATTATCATAGCCCAAACCTAGCATCAAGCAATGGAACAAGGTTTGGACAAATTTTATTTATGAAATTTCATTTATTAATTCACCAAAGTTTGAACTTTAAAACCGATATCCAAGGACAAGTAGAACCTGCTAAGTTTGAAAATCAGCTTTGAATTCAATCTTTGAGCTCAATTTAACCATATTTGATTTAGAAACATGATCAATCTTTCATTCCACATTCAAGAGCATTCTTTAAACAACAAAGTCTATTTTAACCAAATTTTAATTATTTAAGCAAATTCACATATTTAAATTCACAAAGTTTCTTAATCCCTAACATTGCCATCACTTGATGCAACACATGAAACACCATATATGCAACATATGAATGCAACAATTTGAAACTTAAAATGCACAACTGACATGACACTTAGTGATCATGCTTGATGATGCTCATGATCAAGTTTTAACTGCTTTCTAACATCTAGGATGTTACAATCGGCGATTGCCGGTGACCAAGGGGCGTGTGAAAGGTCCTTGTTTGGTTTTGGTAATTGAGTGACAACTTAGGTGGACTAATGTGTTTAAATATGAGATACATAGGTGATTAGTCCATAGGTATATCATGTGTGAGCAACCTATGTCATGGAGGGGAGATGGCTTGATTTGGTGCAAAGGCTCACACATGTGATGAAGAAGCTCATTGCATATGAGACATGACATTGAGTCATGTGACTAAGATGGAGAAGATCAAGACAAGACTTGGCTTGATGGACCGGTTGCAAGCATGAAGGGCGTGTTGGAGGCTTTGAAGCAATGGACCGTATGGCGGTGAAGCTTGAGCAAGACTTGGCGCCGATGGATGAAGGTAATGGTGAAAAGCAAGTGAGGTCAGGATCCATGAACCAATAAGGTCACATGATGATATGAAGTGGATCATATCATTTGTGATATGGTTGGTGCATGTGTTGCATCAGCATCGGAGGAGAAGGAATGAAATGAGTAAGGCAAAGGTATAACCATAGGGCATTTCATTTCACTGGTCATAGGTGTGTAGAGAAGTTTATGACTGGGTTTAGGATAGATGGTCGTACTATCAGGAGGGGCAAACTTGTTTGCATATCGGTCATCTAGTGCCACTCGAGTGATCTAACTTTGCATCGTTGCTAGGATCGAGTGACGTGGTGAAATGAGTGACTAATCCTTTCAAAAATGGTTGAGAAAATGCTAACACACTTGCACATGATGGTGTACACTTGGTGGTGTTGGCATATTTGTAAAGGAAAAGAAGTTAGAGAAGTTTTGGAGAAACTTGAGTTGAAAAAGAGAAGTGATGGTTATTGGATTGGAATACTACTTTGATCCATTGTGATTTGGATTAAGTATGCATGTGGGATGTGTAGCCCTCTGCATAAGTTTTCCAAAATGTCCAAGATCATCGAAATCGGACTTCGGAGCTAAGAGTTATAGTCATTTTAGCGACGAACCTCAGTGACCGCACGCTGGACCGGACGCGAGTCCGGTCAGCACCTGTGAGTCAGATCACAGAGTCCGGTCAGTGTTATTGTGAGGGCTGTTTTGGGGCTGCGAACGGACGCTAGCACTAGGGCACGACCGGACGTGCCCGTGCCTCTGTTCCGGGACTAGAAACGCTGAGGGAAAGCGATCGGACGCTGCGGCGAGTCTAGTCAGTGATGACCGGACACGTCCGGTCGATGTAAACCGTCTCTAGAACCTCTCTATTCGCGACCGAACACTAGAAAAAGGAGGGTCTAGTCATGTGATCGGACGCGATGTTCATCTGCGCACGTTGGGAGCCGTTGGCGCCCAACGGTAACATTCAAACTCTACGGTGAGTCCGATCACTGAGTCTGGTTAGTGCGCAGAAATCAGGATGAAGGAGGTAACGGCTATTTTAGCCCTTAGGGCTATAAAAGGAGTGTGTGGCCGGCCTTGGCACATGCTTAGCACCCTTGGGACTTAGTGTCCATGCTTGGGGAGGGCTAGGAGAGCCTCTAACTCACTTGAGCACATAGTGGTTGCATCCGATTGCGAGTGAGTATGATTGCATCGTGAGGTTGCATCGAGTGGTACTAGGTGATCGAGTTGTAAGCCGGTGGTGCTTGTTACTCTTGGAGGTTGCCACCTTCTAGACGGCTTGGTGGCTAGTTCTCCATCGTGAAGCACATAAGAAGATTATGCGGTGCTCCGGAGAAGGATTTGTGAGGGGTACCAGGCTCACCCCGCCGGAGCCACGAAGAGCAACACTAGTAGAGCGTGTTATTGAGTTACCCTCACTTGTGGGTAGGTTCTTGTGATGCCCAACGTATGGGCTTGGCGGGTGATGTCAATAAGCCGTCGAACCACCAAGTGAGCGATCGACACAACGGGGACTAGCGTGTTGGCAAGCACGTGAACCTCAGGATAAAATTCATCATGTCATCCTTGTCTTTCTGTTGGTTTGCATCCCCTTTACACAAGGTTGTCTTTACATTTCATACATTGTGCTTGTGTAGTTGCTCTTGTAATTAGTTAGCTTGTGTAGCTTGCTAGTTATCTTCTTGCTTGTGTAGCATAGAAGTAGCTCCCTTATGTGGCTAGTTTGGTTTTGGTAACCTTGTTAGTCATATTGCTTAGTTTGTGTAGCTAAGTAATTTGCGCTCTTTAATTTGACATTAGTTGCCTTGTTATTGAGCATTGCTAGTGAGCTTAGGAGCTTTGTTCTTTTGCTTACTAGTTGTGTAGGAGCTCTCCCGTGCTGAAGTACTAGTAGTATAGGTTTGTGTGACCTTACTCCTAGAATTAGTTAGGTGAGTTTTAGCTAGCCCGACACTTTAGTTGCTTGTTTAGGATCTTTTTAAGGTGCTTGCGAACTTAGATAGAGGGGTGTAGTCTTGGCTAGATCGATAGTTTCAATTCCGCATTTGTTTCGTTTAGCCAGCGTGATTAATTTTAGAAAAAACTATTTATTCCTCTAGTCCGTCATCTCGACCCTACAACGTGACAAGAGCACTTCTCCCCATTTACCATGCTGATTTCTGGGAGGCAGAGGGATCATACTGTTTTCTGAAAGCCCACGGAGGGATCGTACTTTTTTTCTGAAAGCCAGCAGAGAGATCATACTACATGGCAGAAGTAAGCAGGACGTAGCAGTGCTGTGTTCAAAATGCAGCAGAGCTGAAAGATGAAATCGAGGGGACTATAAACGTCACGTTTGTTTGGGCTGGTTTGGCTTATAAGTCATGGCCGAAAGTACTATTGGTAGATTTGGTATTAGAGAAAAATATTATTCGTTGGCTGATAAGCCATGGCTTATAAGCCAAATACGACCCGGCGAACAAACAGCTGGCCTGTTAGAACAATATTCGTAGACCAGCACTGGATTACAAGAAGAGCAGCATAATTACAAGAGAAGAGTGGTATTGGGTGGGGTGTGTGCGTGTGGGTGGGTCCGTGGGTGTGGGTGTCGGGTGGGGGGTGGGGGGGTGGGGGGCGGGGGGAATATGTCGTCAAGGCAAGGGCTCCTCTGAATCTCCCAGCCGTGACAAGTGGAGGTAAGCATCGGTACCTACACGACGGATAGAAACAGTAGTTATGTTCCCATGTCTGATACTCTGATGCGGACTGCAGAACATGGTTGAGTTGTTTAACGCTTGGATTGACTGGCTATTTACTGTATCAAGTGAAATATGGCCATACCGTATCCTTCCATTGAGATGATTTGCAAGTCGCCACCAAAATACCGAGCATAAAGCCGGCTGATTGGGAGCCCGAAACCATATCCGGCCATAGTTACTCCGAAATTAGGTCTATCTAGCTCAGGAGGATTCTTTGCAGTGCTATACAGATACGTGAAAATTCTTGGGAGGCCACTTCTTGGTATCCCGCCACCTTCATCACTAACCTGCGTTAGAAAGCACTCAAACTTCAGCACCACTTTTGTGCACAATTTAGTTTTCTTACAGCAATACATATAGTATCATATAGATCCACAAACTTAAACTAGCTATAGTTTACATGTAGTCTCTGCCATATCAAGAATGATATGTAGCACCAGACTTCATTTAAGTTACAATTAACTAATATAGTACTGCAAAGTATATATCAAATATCAGTGGCAAACGTCAGCGGAAGTTCCATCAAATTTAGTGAAGTTTGCAAATTTCCATTAAGTTCATTAGTATACTATTGCACTTGACAAATGACAGTGGAAGTTCCGTAAGTTTTGCTGGCCTTTACAAATTTTCAAATTGCAACTGTCATTAATAAATAGCTGTAGCTAGAATGTTGCCAACAATTCATGATAGGTGATGACAAAGACTACTACCTTGATAGTAACATCCTCTTCTCCATCAGCAACTATAATTCTAACTGGAGGAACATCTTTATCAGAATTCATATACCGTTCTTGCACTGCACGGAGAGAGTTCTTCACCAATTCAAATAACATCAGATGTAGGTGATGTGTGACATATCTGCATTTGATGAAGCCAAAAAGTTAGCTAATGTTTCATATTTTGTATTTGTTTGCTTTTCTCATCGAAGAGTAAGCCAATTAAAAGGACTAAAACAACGACGCAATAAAAATGTACACAGACAAATTATGTGATCTATAAGAGGCATCCAAATTGAATTCCAAAAACATTTTACGACATCACATTGGCAAACAAAATGATACAATCGCTAAAGATCCAAGTCCATAAAGGTAACTTACGAGAGACTACAGGACTTACGGAAATGTAAAATTTGGATCACCATAAATGTTAATATCTGGAGCTGATCCATATTCCCTTAAACAAATAGCACGGGCATCTTCACAAGCAGCTTGAGCCACCTGTATTGGGGATAATCTTGTATTAATGAGGCCTATGACACCAGAGGGTTGAGGATCATGCAAAGCCACATGCTGCCCTGAAATTAATCAAGTCCAAATAACTCAGGCCACATATCTAATAGCAACAGACGCTCAACTTTCCATTAATCATTTGACTTAGGCCCCACACATGGGGCCATGAAGATGCAGTTTCAGTTAAAACCATATCATATTTTACATGACCAAAAATCCCAAAGTATAGTTTAGCAACATATAAATGAGGCCAAAAAGGTGTGCTCAGTTTGATAGATTTACAGTGAACTTTTGGATATGTTACTATACTGCTTTCAGGGGGAAAAGTAGTATATGTTAGTACAGTAACTGTTATAAAAAGAAATAGCATATAAGAGAATATTTACCATAGCATATCCAAGAACTAAACTGGCCAAGAACAAAGTTGGCAGTAGATTTTACCCTTCATAAATTAAGCTCCTGACAAAGCAGTTTGAAGGTTGCGAACCTATCAGCATGCGGATGCCAATCCTTGACATGTACAATCGATCAAGGAAATCGTGGATCTGATCATCGAATTCAAAGGGAACCTTCCTTGAGTGGCCCAGTTCCTTCTTCAGCTGCTGCACTCCCAAAGCCATTGTTGGAACCACATTATTGTGCCGCATTTTGACCATATTGATCATCTGTGTGAAAGCGAGCTCGTCGTTCCGGCTCCTCACTTCAGGGAAGTATCTGATGTCGCGGAATGAGTCCAAGTACCAATCCCGCACCTTAATTAACAAATAAGAAATGGTTAACAGACCAAACATCAGTCCCACTCCCACAGCAGAATGGTCACATCGGTAATAATATTCATCTAGCTAGTTAACGAAATATCCCTTACTAATAAAATACACATTCTTTGCTGACTTAATAAAATACTCATTCTTTGCTGACTTGAGATATTGCGTTGACGAAGTTAGATAAAGGAGTTGAAGAACCCCACTCATCACCGAAAAAAAATGTAAGCAAGTCAGCAAGCAAGAATCTCTCAAAATTTACTTTTACAAAAGGAGGAATTAATGATTCCTTCTTATCACAACTTTTTATTGTTCCTACAACACATGCAACTATAATTTCGTAAGAACTAGGAATCGAAGCTAAAATCTACGAGTGGCAAGTTAGAATGAGATACTATGATTTGGACCACGAGTGGAATAGAAAGAAACAGACCTACAAACAAAAAGGAAAAAGAAGCAGCATCTACCCATAAATGAAGCACCTCTTCAGGATTATTCGGAACTAAAATCCTGCTAAGGATCCCTATCTGCTTCAGTTAATTAGGAACTAAACCAAAAGCTAATATCTGCTTCAGTTCATTAGGAACTAAACCAAAAGCTAATCACAGCGGGGCAAATAGTAAAGATACGTATCAGTCTATAAAAAAAAAGCACCCCAAATGAATCTCATGTAAAAGAAAGACCACCCCAGATGAATCATGAACTGAGGTGCGCCAAACCTGTGGATTCACCAGCTGGGCAACAAGGACAAATTAACAATCACGACAAGGGAATGGCCACCCAATCAAACACACGTACCGAGTAAAAACTAACCAAATCAATTCTGGGAGACAGAGACCAGAGACAGAGACAGAGACAGGGAGAAGCGTGGGAGGCATCCAACGAGGCGGACCTTGAGGATGGCGGGCTTGTTGGAGAGGCCGAAGGGCAGCGACTCGAGCTCGAGCGCGCGGCGCGCGAAGCGGATGGGGAGCTCCTTGTGCAGGAACTGCGCGGAGAGGAGCAGGTTGCGTGGGGTGGGGCGGGAGCCGAACTCCATCATGTACCGCAGGCTCACCCCCGTCTGCTTCATGCTCCCCCACCGCCCCACCTCCTCCGCCACCGCCCGCGCCACCGGCTCCGACGCCATCGTCACCCACTCCGCGCCAACTCTATCAGCCGGCAACCGCCGCAGTCACCGGTGGGAATTGGGATCAGCGAGCGAGCGAGCGAGGCGCCCAATCAAGGCTGCACGAGGACACACCAGCAAGGCGCACGGAGTGGAACCAAAATGGCGGAGCCGCGCCCGCGCTTATAAAGGCTGCCGGCCGGAGGCGGAGAAGGGATCTGTGGTGGGCCCGCTTGTCAGCGGGCCGGTGTGGCCGGTACCTCGTGATCTGGCTAGGCCCACTTGTCAGAAGGTGTAGCGGTTTGTGTGGACAGCATCCGAATCCGTTCCGTTGAAGCGCTGCATGCAGGGAGAGGAGAAGGAGACACTTGGCTTTGCTTATCCACGAGGATTCCGGAATAGATCCCCATGCTAATCACACCGCCAGCACGGCAGGCGCAGAACAGAACCTGGTAACTTGACTGGATCATATCATGTGCTTTCAGCGAACAATTCTCAGGACTTTCGCCAAAATTCGCCGAAAAAGGGTGTCCTGCTGGTGTTGAAATTTTTTGGCATCTGTGATTCTAAACGACTTCTGACAGGACTTCCCATACGTGTTTGTGTTAAAGATGGAATCGTAGTTAGTAGTAGATTAGGCTAGCAAAGAGTAGTGGTGGATCAGTGCTAATTAATCCCGGCCACAGCTAGCTAGGCTAGGGACGGTTAAGATCTGGAGGACGCTGTCGTCGCCGTCGCCGTCACCGTTCACCGACGACCACGACTCGTCGGGAGAATTTCCGGTGCAATGGCACTAGCGTCGCGCTAGCTACCAGGAGAATAAAGGAGTGCCAGACGATTCATTCTCGGCAACTAGTGGACAGGATCCATGGCTGGATACACACCACAAAGGCATTGCTCATGTAACAAAAAAATCTTACAAAACGACTAGCTAGTTGCCTTGCTTCGGGTGCAACATATGCATGGTCTAGTTTAGTTTCTCACTGGAGAGCGAGGATTAGATAGAGTTCTCTCCTTTGTCCTTTGTCCTCTGCTGTGAGCTGAGACAGTTACTCTGGGAGGAATTTGAGCCACAATAATCTTCTCCATGGAATCCATGCATGGTTAAATTTGAGTGCAGATAAAGATGGTGCCCTGATAGAATCTATCATCTGATCTCTGCGAAAGTAAATTAAAATGATTCGGAGGTTGTGTGCTGTACCCACTGGCGGAGCCCAGTGGAGGTCAAACTGGGCTCCGGCCCCCCCTTATCCGAGATAACTTTGCAGTACCAGTAAGAAAGATTGAGTGAAAAGATGTTGCATCTCCGCTCTAGCAAGACTGTATTTCTTTACGTGAAGTCTGCATCTCATCTGAGGCAGGGACTCCATGAGTGGCGGCGACTGCACACTACTCAATGTTCAAATGCTATACTAGCCGGTCGGAGACCAATACTAAGGTACCCGAAGAGGAGGAGATAATAACCATCAATATTGACTCATCCGAATAGTCAAGGGCGCAAGCTCCGCTTCGCCCGGCCTCTAGGAGAGGGCACCGCTTCGCCTAACCTTTGGGTCTGCGCTTCGCCTCGCCCGGCCTCTGGGGGAGGACTCTGCCTCGCCCCACCTTTGGGTTTACGCTCCGCCTCGCCCGACCCTAAGGCCGCGGGCTCCGCCTCGCCTGACCTTTGGGTTTATGCTCTGCCTCGCCCGACCCCGAGGCCACGGGCTCCGCCTCGCTCGACCCTTGGGTGTGCGCTCCGCCTCGCCCGACCCTTGGGTGTGCCTCACCCGACCCTTGGGTCTGTACTCCGCCTCGCCCGACCCTTGGGTCTGCGCTCCGCATTGCCTGACCCTTGGGTTTGCGCTCCGCCTCGCCCGACCCCGAGGCCGCGGGCTCTGCCTCGCCCGACCCTTGGGTATTCGCTCCGCCTCGCCCGATCCTTGGGTCTGTGCTCCGCCTCGCACGACCCTTGGGTTTGCGCTCCGCCTCACCCGGCCTCTAGGGGAGGACTCCGCCTCGTCCGACCCCGAGGCCGCGGGCTCCGCCTCGCCCGACCCTTGGGTGCGCGCTCCACCTCGCCCGACCCTTGGGTCAGCACTCCGCCTCGCCCGACCCTCGGGTATGCGCTCCACCTCACCCGACCCTTGGGTTTGCGCTCCGCCTCGCCCGACCCCGAGGCCACGGGCTCCGCCTCGCCCGACAAAGACCCATACCATCGCCAACCACTCCAGGTCCAAGCGTATGGGCCTGAGTCAAAGCTCTGACACCAGGAAAGAGACCGTCACGCCCCGATGTAACCCATGGCCTCGACGGGTCATACCGGAGGATTCACATCAAGAACAGCGTCGAGCGTAGCGGTGCTGTTCTGCCTAACCCCCGTACGAACACTGACGGACGCATCAGTTCACCATGACGTTCGCCAGGACGGAGTGGAGCGCCATGACCGGCATATGACGCATGTGCATGGCACCAGTGACGGATAGGACCACGACTTGAAGCCGTCCCTGTTGACATCTACAGGGGCGGTGGGGCCCGCATGAAGGAGAAGGACCCGGCGATCCTGAAGGACTTCTTCTCCCTCTTTCTCTCTCATTCTCCTCTCTTCCTCCACTGTAACCCGTGCTTTTCCTTTGCCTATAAAAGGGAAAGCAGGGCCTCCCATTAGAGGCATTGGACCATCGCAACACAACACACCGATAGGGACTCGAATCCATCGAACCCCGAACCAATCAGAACACACAAGCACACAGCTGAGAGGCGACCGAGCTCTCGACATCTGTTCACTCCTTTCACCAGAGACTTGGGACATGTCCCTCTCTCGACCGTTTGTAACCCCTACTACGAACTTTCAGTGCTAGTAACACAAGCAGCAGCAACGAACTAGACGTAGGGATATTCTGTCCGAGCCAGTATAAACCTCGTGTCCTCTTAGCACACCATCCAAGCCAGACGCACAATATTAGAAATTTACTAGTCAGTGACAACTCGAAACACCGACACTAGCTTACTCAGAAATGGCATGATTGCATGATATGTTCAATTGGCGTGATTGATGAATTTTCTAATCCTCTCTCTCGTTTTTTAGTCGTGGACCTGATATACTCAAATATGGCACTAGTTTAATATTAGCATCAAATTTTAGTTGAGACTAAATTCGTAATGGTTCTATCATTTTAAATTATATTACAAGTCTGCTACTTTCTCACTAATAAATCTGTAATGGTAATTTAACAACCCCCCCCCCCCCCTCTCCCTAATTTTTAGTCATGCTCCGCCACTGGCTGTACCTAATGACAGCGGCCTCCACGCGAAGAGAGAGAGAGCTCCAACCATAGAGCACATGAGCAAGACCACAAGTTCATCTTTTTGGTTCTGTAGAGTTCCAGACATACCGCGTCCTAGAAGAACACATCTCACTCAAGTCTTGTTCACTACCATCGAATTAGGTAAGCAGATGCATCACACCGAGTACTGGCCACAGTTGATTAATAATGAACAATTAAAATAGCAACAACCTGTGCTCTATCCCTTTGAGACAAAGATCTATATGATGTTTATCTTAAATGGATTGATATTTAATTTGTGAAATGATCGAGATGTCGCCTAGAGGGGGTGAATAGACAAAATCTTGCAATGTCTCATGGTTAGTATGTGGGGGTTAGCTCTCGAAGGTCTTGAGATCGAAGCTCAGGTGCCCTTGTAAATTTGTTCCCTCAAAAAAGAGAGGGGGTAAATAGGCGTTTATGAAAATTTACAACTCAAAATGCGAAAGCCTTTAGAAGGTGATTTCCAATTGCTATCATGTGTGATATTTGTCGCTATCCAGAAACCGTAGAAGAAAAATATTTCCATGGTGGCATACCAACACCAAATTAATCATCTATTTATTCTCCCCTTGATACAATGGCACGGAAAATAACCTAGAAACTAGCATAAATAAATAGTTTTCAAGCAACAATCTCAAATCAAATATGTCTCCGAATAACAATCACGTGCATTTTCTGTTTCAAATGCAACGGTCTAAACTTTCAGTTGACACCAATATGGTAATTAAATCCATTGTAGCTATACAAAGATCATCAGTTCATCTATCAGCCATTGCTAGCAAATCCAAAGACATATAAGAAGAAACAATTGCCTCCATATGATTATATGAATGAGTTAGATTAGCAACTACAGTTATCCAACAACAAAAACTAGGCCCTGTTCGCTTGAACTTATCAGCCTGAACACAACTAATACATTCCAAAATAACTCGGATTCTAACATCTTTGACTTATTAGTCATGGTACAGTGTTTTTCTCTCACAACAAATTAGCGAACAGTATTTTTCAGTCCGGCTTTTCAGCGAAGCGAACGGAGCATAAATGGCAATTTCAAAACTGTCATACCACTACTGGAAACCGCACTATCCCTATGTGCACAAAAAACTTCAAGAGGAAAGGAAAAAAACTATCAAAGAAATCAATTACGTTGGGCAACCAACAAGCAAATCCCATCAAGGATAGATCGACAGAGAAATAGATTTTTGCCTATGGATTTCTAGACTGAAACTCCATCTCTGACGGTAATTTTTTGACAGTGGGTTGATAGAATATCTTAGTATCATCAGGTTTTGAAGACCCTCAATAATCGTCAGGTTATTTTTTCCCCTGAAGGGTTACCGTTAGAGATAGTTCAAAATTCTTTATGCATTCTATAAATAATAAGGTTTGTGACTTGTTGAAACTCTAAGGAGGTAGTAATCGGAGTACATAGCAAAATCCCACTATAAAAACTAATCACACACAAAGAGATATATTTTGGTTTCCATGCGACGTAGAAGAGCTGTAGCCTCTAGAGGAGTACGTACATCCATTGTTCGATGATAGAAACATGACAATTAATTCCACTTCACTGTCGTCGAGTAATTAGACAAGGATAACGCATCACTGCCTTATTAGTTCTAATTAACGAAGGAGAATACAACCTCCACGGGTTATGCCTACGCATATAAATGCGTACGGTTGGAGTAATAATAATCCAACGCAGGTTACTCTAGCTGCAACCGGGATGGAACCGCCTCATGGTTCTTGAGCAGACACAGTCACACAGCTCATGCTCATCAGCTCGTGGATCTGTTTTTGCATAAAAGGTGTGCACCTAAAGATGGGATAGCGTTGAACTATGTACGTCTCAAAATGTATTTTTTTTTCATATAACCCGAAGAAGAAATAAATGGGTAGAGTGCTAAACTGCTAACTGCTGTGTGTGCAGCCCAGCCATTATGGAAAACCAAGGCAGGCAAGGCAGGGCAGGAAGCAGACAACAAGACAAGGAAGGGTAGGGAAAGGGTTTGAGAAGACATGAAGGAAGCCCTCCATCAAATCAAATCACAGCCATTATCCTAGATCTCGGCGGTTGCTTTCAGGGTCTTGTTTAGATTGATGTTAGGAATCAGTATTTTACACTGTAGCATTTTTGTTTGTGTTTGATAATTATTGTCCAATCATGACCTAACTAGGCTTAAAATATTCGTCTCGTAATTTACAATCAAACTGTGTAATTAGTTATTTTTTTATCTACATTTAATACTTCATATATATGTCCAAAAATTTGATGTGATATAGAGTAAGTAAAAAAACTTAGAATCTAAACAAGGCCCAGACGAGGGTTTGGTCGCCTTAGCCCTGGGCCATGGAATTATTGGCTAGCTGGTCCCACGGCCTAGCGGTGACGTGGAGAGCCCAGAGGCACATCTGCTCGGACAGTTGGTACGAGCCATGGGGCCGCCTACCCGCGCGTCCTTGTTTAGTGGGTCGGAGACTCGGAGCAGAGGCGCGTGGATAGATGGGTCGGAATCTCTTGTCCGACTCCGACGCGTCGCCGGTCGGTCGCCGGAGCCAGCTACGCGGCGGCGGACTGGAGCTCAGCTGAGCTGAGTGATTGGAGCGAGCTTAATCACTCTTGTGAGTTGCATGCGACTGTGCTGGCCGCAGACCGCAGTACGTGTACTGATTATTATTGAATAATTAGGAGATCAATCATGGCTGAGACCTGGATTACTATCAGAGAGAGAGAGATGACGTGCGTGAAATGCAGGCAAGCTGACGTGCCTGTTCTTTTGTGCCCACAGTCCACAGACCCAAAAAAAACAATCTTTTTTTTTCCGAGGAAGAAAGAAAAAGAAAAGAAACTACTCGTAGCTGGGATGCGATTATGCGAAATGCGATGAGAGAGGAGTTCATTCTAGTACGATTTGCATGGGTTGCGTGCGTTGGGCGCTTCCGCGCTTGGATGTGCATAGCAAGACAGGTATCCTATCGTGGTCCAATGCCGAAAGGTAGGAATCATGGAATCAGCCTGTTCGCTGTTCGCTTACTTATATACGATCGTGAATTATAAGTTGAAATAGTATTTTTTTTACATCAAATCAGTCAGCAGTAAATAATCCACGATCATTTACGATGAAACGAACGGTGTGGATCGACAGGGGCAACATGCTTCCCATCCGATTCGTTGTTCCACCGGAACAAGCTAAGGCCGCGTTTGGATCGACAGGCAACGTTAATAAGCATGTGCATGGCATCATCTAGTAGAAGAAAAAAAACTTAGCTAGTTGACGCATGTGCACGATAAAAGCTTACGCGGCGGATGGATGGATAAAGCTTATGATTATGAATGCATGGTACGTGGATGGATGACTAGTTAATTAATATAATTGGATTGATATATCACTCCTGGACAGAGACTAGAGTACCATGATTTTATTTATTTAATTAATTCAGGCAGATAGATGCATCATGGACAAGTCCAAATTGCAATTGGAGATGACGTGGAATGCTACATTATTGTGTTATTATCTATAAATAACCTGCTTCCTATGTTTGATTGAATAAATGAATCGTCTGTTTTCCTTCCTTCTCTTCCCTCCTCTGCCGTGCTCTGCTTCCCCGGCAGAGGACAGGAGGTTGAAGAAAGAGCCTGCTCTGCTCAACAGGTGGGAAAAGGGAAGAGTAGAAATCCTTTGGGCATCCGCATCCATCTTCGCCTTGTCCTCCTCGTTCCTCACATGGTTCGTGAAGCAGCGATTTTTTTTCTTACTTTCTTTCATTTCGTTGTGACGACCGGGGATGAGAAGTCACTGCTAGTAGTGCAGGTGGCGAAATATTTCGATAGATCACCAGTTAATAAACTAGAGATAATTACATCTCGTCGTTTTAGCTGGCGACAGAAGATGTATGTTTTCACTAATAATAATATAATATATATATATATATATATATAACTTTTGATCCAGACAATTTTTTAATATAAAAACCATCAATTTTAAACTAGAGATAATTAGATCTCATCGATATTTGGGCCGCTTTCTGCCTGATGGATCGGGCCTGATCGCCGCAGTTGGACAGGAGGGCCGATTCTCAAGCCGCACCGGCCCAATCGCCCGGAGCAGCTGGATTGGATTTGGGATCGGATCGCTTTGTTAGTCAGTTGTCCTATCACCGGCCCATTCACCTCCACGGAAGTGATACAAGAGGATGTCTCCCACCCACCCACCCGTCCCGCCCCCTCTACCTGATGACATCGCCGCCACTCCTTTCCCCGAACCGATCTGCCAACCAAGCCAAACCTAGATCTGTGCTCCTCAGGTGCTGATCTACTGATCCATGGTAGTTTCGCCGACAACCAACCATCCTTGGGAGTGCTGCAAGCTCCAGTGTGTGTGGGGTCGTGGTCTGCATCGGCACCGGAAACTACGGCTGTCTCCTCTTCCCTCTCCCCCCTCGCACCCCCGTTCCATCCGGGGCGTGGCTCAGAGGGCCAGCCCAAGTTCCAACGTTGGACCAAGGGCTTCGTCGACTTCTCCGCCAATGAATGCTACGATGAGGCGAGTTCACCGAGGGATCCCACCTACCTCGACGTCGCCCGCCGATAACCACGTTTGGCTTCGCCACCGCCTGTACGAGTTCAGCTATGCTCTGTCGTGGTCACCGACAGCGCAGCCATGGGGATGAGCGGCCGAGTCGGTGGCGGCAAGGCGGCCGGGCAAAGCAGACGCCATCGACCACGTCCTCGGCTTATCCATGGGCTACCTATCTGCAGCAGGCTCCCGGTGCACCAGCGTCTTGGCCCGTAGTGCAGCGCGTCGGTGCCTGACATTTCTCATCAGCGTCCACAACCTCACTTCCCGGCCGCGCATGTGCCTCGCCAAGGGCCCAACGTCGACGCTATAACACCCTAGTGTTAAGCATTGCATTTGGCACTTGCATTTCATGAGCACAAGCATCATCCAAGCATTCATGAGCATGAGCATATGAAATTTCATCTTATTCTTTATATATTATCATATGTGATGTTGATTATATACATGCATATGCTTGTGATCATGTGTGACCAATGCAAGAGATGGTTTTAGGGTCACAAAAACACCTTAGATATATCTAGAATAGTAAATGGAACAATGTTTGTATTCATGACATGGACCAATTTTGCTTCTAAGTCCTAGTTTACTCAAAATGTAATTTTTCATTATGCTAGTTTGACCAAAGTTGAACAGTAGCTTAGAGTGTTTACATGGCAGTGCACCCTTAATAAAAGGTGTAGCTTATCTTATGGGTAACAAACTTTATTTAAGGGTTATGAGCTAATTCAGTGCCTAACATAGTCAAAACATAGCTCCAAAGTAGCAATCAAATGTTGTTTAGGGATTTAGAAATTTTTCTAAGTCTAAGAACTGATTTACGGATTCAGATACCATACTTTGAAGCTTTGCAATTTGAAAATCAGCTCGAATTAGACCAAGCTCATTTAAAAAAAATTAGAGATCACGTGTAGCTCTACAATTTTTAGTAATGGGTTTTTTGCTAACTCGCTACGGATTAGGGGTACTAATGGCTCGAACTCGTGCTGTCAGTCGACCTGATGGCCAGGTTTGAACTGGGCGCCGCACGCCATCGTGGCCAACCGGCGTCAGCGTGTGCGCGCCGCGTGTCGCTGCTCACCTGTCCTTGCATCACCGTGTCAAGAGGGAGAGTGAGCCGGCTGCTCCTCATTCCCATTCACTCGCACTCACCCTCGCTCTCAGTCGCTCTCTCTCTCTCTCTCTCTCTCTCTCTCTCTCTCTCTCTCTCTCTCTCTCGCCCACGCACGCAGAGCAAGCAGTAGCGCCGTTGTCGCCATCGCCGCGCGCCTCCATCACCATCGCTGCACGCCTCTATCGTGCTCACACGCCACCACCGCAGCCTCGCCGTTCAATCCATCACGCGCATAGCTCCGCTGTGACTTGCTCCACTTCCTCGAGCCGCTAACGCCATCGTTCGTGCAAAGGTAAGGTCGCATTACGCCGCTGCCGTTGCCACCATGGTTGTGGTGTGTCGCCGAGCTTGAGCTCGCCACGACCGGCACTAGCTAGTCCCCGTCTTCTCCCTCTTATGCTTGTTTCCGTGTCGCCGTGAACTCTAGTAATGTACCCTATGATGGAGACTATCCACCGGTTGTCGTCTTATCAGAACGGCACCTCACCACCACCGTGCTCGTGCCGCCGTGCTACCATGCATATGGTCAGAGCACACCGCCGCTCTACCGTAGCTTAGACCTAACCCTAGATCTCTGCTAGGTCACCACGAAGCTATAGCCGTGCTCGCCCGAGCACGCCATGGCCGGGGATGGCCTGAGTGCCACCGCACGCCTTCGCCGAGCCACCATTAGCGCCGCCACCATAGCCAATCACCGTTAGAGGTCTAATGACCTACCTCATTCAATGCGGGATGTTGAGGGAAACACGACGGTGGTGACCGTACCACCGGAGACCTCACCATCGGCGAGCTACGGCCAATCAAAGCGTCGCCCTGCTTTTGTGTGTATGACATGTGGGGTCGCATTGACTGTGGCCCCCCGCTGTTAGTGCCTCCGGGTGCACTGGACCGGGTGCACCTAGCTGCTGGCCCGATTTGAAATTTGATTTTCTTTATATATTTTCAAAGATTTTGTAGCAAATTTCAAAAATTTATATCTTGAGCTAGGAGTGTCCAAATGAGGTGATCTAAATTTTGCTAGATTCATCATGAAGTGTAGTATTTGATAAAAATATGCAACCTACTATTTGAGATATTTTTCTAGGATCATTAAATTAAGCTAGTAAAGTGCTTTTAAAATAGTTTCTATCTTGTAAAATGCATAACTTGAGCTAGAGAGGTGCTAAAATTATGATTCCAATTTTGTTAGTCTTGTGTTCATATGCTCTAGCTAGAAAAACTACTAAACCTACAGTAGGCATACTTGGAATATGGTCTTCCTATTTAATCTTAAATAATTGCTAGTTTCTAGTGAAAATAATTAGAGTAAAAATACATAACTTATGATCATACAAATTTTTACGTAGTGTTCTTATGCTAGGATAAATGTAATAAAAATATTAAATATGTTGTTTGACACTTTCACTAGGCTAAACTATTTTTGCTAAAATAAGCCTATGTAACTTATCATTTTTGTAGAGGTTGCTATACTTATCCAAATGGTATGAAATTTGTATAGTAGACTATTGGGGTCAGATGTAAGCTACTTTAATTTTCTTAGAATTTAGTGAGCATTAGAAATATTTATCCTTTAAATCACCTTATTATATCGGGATATTAATAAATGCACATAAGTAAATTATTTGGGCTTAACTATGATGTTTCCTATGGTGCCTGTGATGCATGTGATTTGTTGAGATGAATAGTTGTGCTTAGACGTAATTAGTTATAGGCAACTAGTTAATTATTGCTTTATAATTCAACTAGATGGCTACATAAGTAGTTTCTGTTGTGTTGACAAATTCATGATGATACTGATCTTTTTTGTGAAACTTATTAATAACAAAGTTGTAGATAACTTGCTCATCTAGCTTGTCCTAAAATTTCATAGTCATAGACCTAATGGTTTAAGAGTTATAGCTATTAGAAGTCTGTTATCAGATTAGCTTGTCCTCTGGATAGATCTGAAAGATTGAATTGTTTGACCTAGATAACTACTAAATCACCTTAAGATGATTAAAAGAAGGTTGTAGGAAATTTCATAAGCTTTCCATAAAGTCCACAACCATATTGTTTGGATGTGTATAACTCTAGTTATAGTCAAAACAAGTAGCTGTTGTCTTGCAGTCCAGAAAATGCTTAAATGGACCTTTGTTTAATTACTAGAGAAGAGATATGCACCTACTCAGTAAACAAAAATTTACCTTGTTATCAATTTAATACATTGCTATTAAGGACACTTTTGAGTATGCATTTTATCATATCATATCATCCACGCCATTATCTATGCATCCATGATATCTTATTTTATGCTCATACATATATGATCGCCGAAGGAGTGACCCTACTAGAATTCAAAGAAGAGATGGAGGACAATCAAGGGACACCCTAACCCATAGCTCCCAAAGGAGAGGAGCTGGCCACTGATGAACGTCTGGAGTGCCCTGATCATCGACCCACGTCTTTCCTGAAAGGCAAGCCCCAAAGCATTCTAAGCCTCCTATGTTTTATAAAATATCACTTGAGTTCTTTATGTTTGATGCATTAGGTTATAAGAGTTAATTTATAAACACTTGATGCATAGAACTACCTTATCTAGATATATACTTTAAACCCTGTGTAGATCCAGGATCAAATATATGCTTAGCCATGCTTAGACCAGTAGAAGTCGGGTGATTTTCTGTCACCTGTGAGATATAGGTGGATACCGGAGCACGGTTGGCTATATTTGCTATCGTGGAAAAGAACCATAGGATAATGTAACTAGAGGCCAGACAGAGTCTATATGTAGGTTGACTCATGTGATTCCATCTGTGCCGATTAAGGACCATATCGTTGGAGGCCCTCTTGTCATTTTGAACGCATGCCTCTCACTTAGCTGGCCAGATAACTCGTTCTGACCACGAAGCCGAGTAGCTCAACTCAGACCGGGCCTTGTTCTGTTAAAGTACGCACTCTGGATGGTAGTAAGGATGTGCGGGGAGCCAGACATGAGCCTAAGGGCAGGATAGTCCTGATCGTCCTGGTAGCTGGTTGTCCCTGGTTGTGCGGCGCTGATCGAACCCGTGAAATATGGACCTAAGTTGTACCAAAGGTGACCTAAGGCTACCGTGGCTGGTAGACCTGGGTTTGTACTAGGAATAACTACCTAGCTGGTTATAATCGATTTGAATCGTCGTCTCTCCCGGATAGTGAGAAACTTGATGGAGCTTCTTCATCGTAGTAATTGGATTATGGAATATGATAGTTCTGATGAATATGAAAATCTTACACCAGCTATGGTTACTATTGTTATGCTACTAAATGATATACCACATGTTTGGCATAGGTTAGTTGCTAATCTAGAGATGAATAGCTATAATCAATTTGGTTACTGAATTACAAAATGTATAGCTCAACTAGTGGCTTTTATGCAAAATATTATTAAGCTAGCTCTACTTATAAAGCCTTGCATAATCCTTGGAGTCACTTTATTTTTGGTTTATAATGAGTAAGTCTAGCTGAATACCTTCTCGTACTCAGAGTTTATTTCCCACTTGTTGCAGATAATATAGTATATCATGGATATTGTAAGAACTGCTTCTATCCCACTGTGGACGACGAGTAGACCCCAGGCAAGGCTGTAAGTGCAATCAAGTCCTATTGTGAGTTTTGGCATAGATGACCACCAAATTAGAGGACTAATGAGTATCGAGATGATAAGCAAGGAATCAAAAAATGAGGATGATGTACAGGTTGTAGGTGCCCTAATTACAAAAGGTGGCAAGACCTAGCTCAAAGGAGGTTTAAATTCTTTTATGTTTTGAACTTGAGTTTAGGGAAAGCCGTACTATTAAGAGGGATTTTAGCACAATTGGTCAACTGTTGAACCAGATGCTCAAATTCTCAGATTTACATCCTCCCACCTAGTCAAAACAACCAGCCAAATTTCACCTCAACTTACCTATTTTGGCTAGGGCGACAGTGCCGCCCTGTTAAGAGCGGTAGTGTCACCCTGTTAAGAGCGGCAGTGCCGCCCTTAACTGACCTTTGGACCTAAGGGGTATTTATACCCTTTAGGCCCAGCCCACAACGGTCATTCACTTCATTCAATCATTCTGCTCGAAACAGAATAGAACCAAGGCTCACCCTCTCTTCTCCATTGTTGCTCCTTCATCCCTTAAGTAAATCCTTGATTCCAACCATCAAAACTTGAGAGAAAAGGTAGCAAAACTCGATTGGAGAGCAGATCCAATGATTCTCAAAGTCTAAGAGCATTTGGTTCATGTTTGGCCGGTGGTTCTAGAGTTTGTTACTCTTGAAGCTTGCTCCTAGCCGGCTAGGTGTTGCCCTTAGGCTTGCCAACTCATGTGGCAGCCTTGGGAGGTTTGTAACCTTATTCTTAGAGCTAAGAAATCACCTCTCACTTCAAGAGTTCATCCTCTTGATTTGAGAACAAGGGTAAGGCAAGCCTTTGTGGCAAGCCCAAGCCTTTTGTGGCTTCCTCAACAATGTGGACTTAGGTAAACCTTTGTGGTGAGCCGAACCACGAGATAAATCTTGTGTCTCACGTGCTTCATCTTATTTACTTACCGGTTTAGCTCTTTGGTAGCTAGTGTTAGGGTTTGGTTGCTCGATCCACTCTTGTGTGGAGTTTCTATGGTATTCAGTCTTCGAACTAGATCTTATCTTTATATTGTAGGATTAAGTAGCTAATGGGGTCAGGTTCATCTCTGTAAAATCTTAGCTGTGTTAGATTTATTTGCAAAGAGCGACAGTGCCACCCTACAGGCCGGTAGTGCTGCCCTCTGTTCTGATAGGGTTTTGAGTTGAATTTTTATAGTCCTATTCACCCCCCCTCTAGGCCTCCTTTATCTTCCTGTAGATCCTACAAGTGGTATTGGAGCAAGGTTGCTTCGTATACGCTTCACCGTGTGAAGTATGGAAGAAGGAGGAGGTTCGAGGACCGTTCGCGATGCAAATGCAAGTGGTGTGCACATCGAGGATGTGGGCAGCAGCAGTGAGCTGTCCATATCGATAGCAAGTGATGCCACCATTAAAGAAGCCAAGACCACTGATGCTGAAAGAAGAAAGGCAAGAAAAGAAAGAAAAGCCGCCAAGATCACAACAAGAGAATCTATAGAAAAGAAGAAGGAAGAGCAGCAGCTCAAGGACAAGAAGAAGAGAAAAGAAGCTAGAAGAATCACAAGAGAGGCAAGAGTCAAGAGAAGGGTAGCAAGAGCTCAAGAGCAAGAGAAGAATGAGTATGATGCATCATCTAGTGAGCTCTCTAGTAGCTCGGATGATAGAGATGATGATGTGTCATACCATGCTTCAAAAGATAGCAAGAAGGTGAAGAGCAAGGACAAGAAGAAGGATAGCAATGACAAGGGCAGCAACAACAACAAGAACAAATATGTTGCCGTATCCTTTAATTATTCTTATTTGTCTAACCATAACAAAAGGTCCTTTATCAATGTACACACAGGCAAGTTGCCTTATTTTGATGGGACAAACTTTGCCAAGTGGAAGCACTTGATGAGTGCCTATCTTGTAGGTCTTCACCCCGGTCTTTGGGAGATTGTGGTGAATGGATTGCAGCCACTAGAAGATCCCGAAGAGCCAACAAATGAGGAGTTAGCTGCTATCCATCTCAATGGCCAAGCCACTAGCATTCTTCTTAGTGCCTTGGATAGAAATGAGTACAATTGAGTGATGAATGTCAATATTGCAAAGCAGATTTGGGACACTTTGCATCTAGCACATGAAGGTGTTGATAAAGTGAGGAAAGCAAAGATTAATTTGTTGATGGCTAAGCTCAATAGGTTCATGATTGTTGATGGAGAGGGGCCACAAGAGATGTTTGATAGATTGATGACCTTGGTGGGCAAGATTAGAGGCTATGGATGTGATGAGCTTGATGATCACAAAGTGGTGAAGGTTATGTTGGAAGCCTACTCACCAAGAAATTAGACCGTAGTTACCTTGATTAGAGATAAGAAGAAGTTTGAGCACTTCACACCAAATGATGTCCTTGGAAGATTGTTGACATTTGACATGCAAAGAGAAGAAGCCAATGAGAGGAGAAGACTTGGTGAGTTGCAAGCCAAGCTAGAAGACATGAAAATCAAGGAAGTAGCTCTCAAGGCCAATAAATCAAGCAATCAAGGCACCTCCAACAAGGCAAAGGGCAGCAAGCAAGCATCAACAAGTCAGCCCAAGGAAATCAAGTCAACTCCACAAAATAATGATCCAAGTTCATCCTCAAGTGAAGATAAAGATGATGGGGCTGATTACATGAAGATTGATGACAAGGCTTTGTTCATGAAGAACTATCACAAGGGGCTAAAAAGGAATGGGTATAAAATAGTGCAAAGAAGGTTTCCAAATAAGAAGAGGACTTGCTACAATTGTGGTAGCACTGAGTATTTCATTGCTAAGTGTCCCTATGAGAAGAAAGACAACAAATACAAGAGGGACAACAATGAAGGCAAGCATGAACACAAAAAGAGATATAAGCAAATGAGAGAGGCACACATTGGGCATGAATGGGACTCAACTAAGGAGTCAAGTGATGAGGATGTGAAGGTTGCAACCATGGCCATTCAAAAGCCATCCTCTACACCAAGGCTCTTCAACAACATGTTCGATGATGATGACCACCACTCCACTCACATTTGTCTTATGGCAAAGGGTGAGAAGGTAAAATGAAGAGCCAAATCTCCTCCACCTCCTAGTGACATCTCTAGTAGTGAACTTAGTGATTCTAGTGATATTGAGAAATATGCTAAATTGACTAAAAATTTAGATCCTAAGACCAAGCTCTTCATCATAAATCTAATGGAGGAATTAGAAAGTGTCAAAGCCGAGCTAGCCGATAGAGATGAAAATCTTGAGGAAACCGAAAAGATGTATGTTTGCTGCAAGGAAGCTCTTGAGTTAGAGAGGAGTGAGGTGGACTCTTTGAACAAGGCCTTGGCCAAAGAACAAAGAGAACATGCTCTCATAAAGAAGGCAAATATTGCACTCAATGACAAGTATTGTGTCTTAGTTGAAAAGCACAGCAAACTTGAGGAGCAATATAATCTTCTATGGGAGAGCACCCCACTGCCCTCTAACATAAATGACATTTCTATTCCCTTCACTAGCCAAGGGTGTGGAAAATACTATAATCTTGACTTAAATGTTTATTCTACTAACCTTACAAACATGGAGGTTATGAAAAAGGAGATTGCTAGGCTCAATGCTATGTTAGGCAAAAGGTGCATGGAAGGCAAGAAATCTGCTGGTGGCAAAGTTGAATAACCAAAGATGCCACAATACAAAGATAGAGGAAATCCACACATTAAGGATGGGCTTGGGCATACTCATGGAGGTAAAACCAATGGAAGAAAGGTAATCAATGGATATGAGTGTGTTCAGTTCATAAGCAAAGAGCATAAATGTATAGATAGGTCTACACAAATGGTGGCATAAGGCTAGCCTAGAGTAGCACCGCAGCCTATGGATGGCAGTGCCGCTATGAAGGGCGGCAGTGCTGCCCCCCATAGAAAAGGGAAGACCACCTCCTCCTCTACTCATGTCAAGCCCAAGAAGAAGGTGTCTCATCCTGAGCAGGTTGTTCAGAAATCAAAGAAATCTATCTAGGTCACTCCAAATAGATATGCTTATCAACCAAAGGCAAAAACACCTCAACAATATTTGAATTCTAACTTTGTTTTGCAACACAACAGTAAGGGGAGAGTGTTTGCCAAGTTTGTTGGCAATGGTCGAAATGTTTATCTTAATGCTTTCATTTGGGTTCCTAAAGTTCTTGTGACTAACGTGCAAGGCCCTAAGAATATTTAGGACCTAAAACCAGGAACTAAACTTATGTTGCAGGCATACTCCTCCGGTGAGTCAAGTTGGGTACTTGACAGTGGCTGTACAAATCATATGACCAGAGAAAGAAGTATGTTCTCATCATACTCCCCAACTACAAACTCAGATGAGAATATCATATTTGGTGACAATTCAAAAGGGGTGTAATTGGACTTGGTAAAGTAGTTATTACACTTGATCATTCAATTACAAATGTATTACATGTTGATTCCTTGAAGTACAATCTGTTGTCTGTCTCTCAATTGTGTGAGATGGGCTACAATTATCTCTTCATGGATAAGGGTATGGAAGTCTCTAAGAGGGAGGATTCCTCTATTGTCTTTACATATCGCCTCAAGAATAAGCTTTACCTAGTTGATTTCAGCAAAAGTAAAGCTAAGCTTGAGACCTATTTAGTGGCAAAATCTAGCATGGGTTGGCTATGGCATCACCGACTAGCTCATGTTGGGATGAGGAACATGGCCAAACTCCTAAAAGGCAACCACATCCTTGGACTAACCAATATTCAATTTGAGAAAGACAAGATTTGTAGTGCTTGCCAAGCCGGAAAGCAAGTAGGTGTACCTCACCCACCAAAGAGCATCATGACCACCACACAACCATTGGAGTTGATTCACATGGATCTCTTTGGACTGGTCGCCTACCTAAGCATCAAAGGTAACAAATATGGTCTAGTTATTGTTGATGATTATTCCCGTTTCACTTGGGTGTTCTTTGTTTATGATAAGTCCTAGGTGCAAGAGAAAGTCAAGATATTTATGAGAAGGACATAAAGGGAGTTCGGTCTTCCTATCAAGAAGATGAGAAGTGATAATGGGACTAAATTCAAGAATACTCTAGTTGAAGAGTTTCTTGATGATGAGGGCATCAAGCATGAGTTTTCAACTCCTTACACCCCTCAATAAAATGGTGTAGTAGAGAGCAAGAACCATACACTTCTTGATATGGCAAGGACAATGCTAGATGAGTACAAGACGTCGGACCTCTTTTGGAGTGATGCCATCAACACCTCTTACCATGCCATCAACCACCTCTACTTACACAAGAAACTCAAGAAGACTTCATATGAGCTTCTAACTAGTAACAAACCAAAGGTATCATACTTTAGAGTGTTTGGGTGCAAGTGTTTTATACTTAACAAAAAACCCAAAACCTCTAAATTTGCACCTAAAGTTGATGAAGGCATTCTTCTTGGTTATGGATCAAATGAGCATGCCTATCGTGTCTTCAACAAAACCATGGGTAGAGTTGAAGTCACGGTAGATATGACATTTGATGAATCTAATGGCTCTCAAGTGGAGCAAGTTGATTCAAGTATTGTAGAAAAGGAGGATCCACCATGTGAGGCAATCAAGCAAATGGCTATAGGCGACATTAGGCCACAAGAAGATCAAGCCACTAATGATGAGGATCCCCAGGCTGTTGCTGTACAAATTTCCACTAACGTACTCCATCAACAAGGGCAGCACTCACCTGCTGAAAATCGACAAGGCGGCAGTGCTGCCCCATCCACCTCAACAGCAGCTCCTTCAACTCCTACTCCACCACTTCAAGGGCTCAACTTGGACCCTATCTTTGAACAAGAAGAAGCTAAAGGTCCAAAAGAAGAACAAGGAGGTGTTGAGCATCCAAGGCTACATCAAAGTATACAACAGGATCACCTCGTTGACAACATCCTTAGGAGCATTCGAAAGGGGGTAACAACTTGTTCACATTTAGCAAATTTTTATCAATGTTACTCGTTTGTTTCCTCTTTGGAATATCTCAAGGTAGAACAAGCACTTGGAGATCCGAATTGGGTCATGGCCATGCAAGAAGAGCTCAACAACTTCAAGAGAAATCAAGTGTGGAACTTGGTGGAAAGGCCCAATACCAATGTCATTGGTACCAAGTGGGTCTTCCACAACAAACAAGATGAAAATGGTGTGGTGACAAGGAACAAGGCAAGATTGGTGGCCAAAGCTTCACTCAAGTAGAGGGCTTGGACTTTGAAGAAATATATGCATCGGTGGCAAGACTTAAAGCAATTCGAATGCTTCTAGCCTTTGCTACCCATCATGACTTTAAGCTGTACCAAATGGATGTCAAGAGTGCATTCCTCAACGGCCCAATACAAGAGTTGGTGTATGTGGAGCAGCCACTGGGGTTTGAAGATCCCAAGTTCCCCAACCATATCTATAAACTCCAAAAGGCGCTCTATGGGCTTAAGCAAGCACCAAGAGCATGATATGAATGCCTTAAGGAATTCTTGCTCAAACAAGGCTTTGAAATAGGCAAAGCTGACCCTACACTCTTTACTCACAAAGTTGGAAATGATACTTGTGTGCCAAATATAGTACTAACCATGTGTATTGTGAGGAGTTTAGTAGGATCATGACTAAGAGATTTGAGATGTCCATGATGGGTGAGCTGAAGTTCTTCCTTGGATTTCAAATCAAGCAAATGAAGGAAGGGACATTCATTAGCCAAACCAAGTATACCCATGATATGCTAAAAAGGTTCGACATGGTGAATGCCAAGCCTATCAAAACTCCCATGCCAACCAATGGACATCTTGATCTAAATGAAGAAGGGAAAGCCGTGGACATCAAGGTATATCGCTCCATGATCAGCTCTCTACTTTACTTATGTGCATCTAGGCCAAACATAATGCTTAGTGTGTGCATGTGTGCTAGATTTCAAGCCAACCCAAAAGAGTGTCATTTAGTGGCTGTTAAAAGAATCTTGAGATATTTAGTACACACTCCTAACCTTAGCTTGTGGTATCCCAAGGGCTCCAAGTTCAATCTACTTGGCTATTCGGATTCTGATTATGCCAGTTGCAAGGTAGATAGAAAAAGCACTTCGGGGACATGTCAATTCCTTGGATGGTTCCTAGTGTCTTAGAGTTCAAAGAAGCAAAATTGTGTAGCCCTTTCCACCGCCGAGGTCGAGTATCTTGTAGCCAGTGCATGTTGTGCTCAACTACTTTGGATGAGGCAAACCCTTCATGATTTCAGATGTCAATTCACCAAAATCCCACTCTTGTGTGACAATAAAAGTGCCATAAAGCTTCCAAATAATCCCGTAAGCCACTCAAGAACCAAACATATAGACATCCGACATCACTTCCTGAGAGACCACGAAACCAAAGGAGATATCGAAATTCATCATGTGAGCACCAAAAAACAACTAGCCGATATCTTCACTAAGCCTCTCGATGAGTCAAGGTTTTGTGCTTTGTGTAGTGAGCTAAATATACTTGATTCTCGTAACACGGTTTGAAATATGGCACACCTCGGTTTGACAACCTAGCGACATAGAAAAATGATTTAAAAAGATATTATATTATGTTTCAAAACCATTTCAAAAGGCCAACTAAGTGTCATGACCATTGTTTGTATTGTTGATTGCTTACTGGTCATGATATTTAGATAATATATATCCATATCTGAGGTAAAGGAGGTCATAAAGTTTTAGCGTAATCCCTATGAAATTGGTAGGGTGGCAGGGCCGCCCTCTGAAAACTAGGCCATTTTCTGCCAATTCTGACTGAGTTGCGGGGCCCATTTTCTTCTATCTATTCCATTCTCTAGCCCCCGACCCAACTCTTTCCTTCTCTCCTAGCCGACGCCGATGCCCGTGCTTCTCTCTCTTTCTCTCTCAAGCATGCACCGTCGCCGTTCCTTGCGGTCTGCCACCCCGGCAGTGCCGCCCCTACAGCCCGCCAAGTCTCCTCATCGCTGGCCCCCTACAGGAAGCTCCTGGCCGAGCCCCTTCTCCTCTTCTCCCTCCATTCCATCATTTTAGAAGCAAGGTGAAACCCTAACCCCATTCGATCTATGCAATATGAAGGTTTTAGTCATGGATTTTTATTTCTAGGGGGAGTATGAAGGGTTTAGAAAGGATTTTGATGATTAAATCGAAGTGATTTTGAATTTCACCGGTTGGAAGATTTTGGGGAGAGCGGCAATGCCACCCATGGGACCATTAATGGCACCCCTAGTAGATTCTAACTGCTATACTCAATCTCATTAAAATGATGAAGTTCAGAATGGATTGAATTCATTTATCAAAATTGTTTCTAAAGTTTTTCATACTCAATCTTTCAAATCCATGGCTAAGGTTTCATATATCTATTTTTAGACTATGATTATGAAATTATGATGATGGATAGACATTGTTGGAAGTAGAATTTAACTAGAACGAGAAAGTTAAAAATGAACTAGTGAAGCAACTGAGGGAGGCAGTGCCACCCTACTTTGCTGATTCCAAATCTAGCAAAGCTTCCTGTGTCATTTTCAAAATTCTTTTTCTTGTTAAAACCTGCTTGCAACAGTTTCTAACGCATTATCTTATACAGTTTCTTATCAAGTCTCATTTAATTGCATAGATGGACCAAGGAAAAAGAAAGGTGATGTCAACTAAGCAAAAGGTCAAGAGAGGCAGGGGATAGGCAAGCTATATTCCCAGTGATAGAGATCTTGATGAAGACCTTGCTGAAGAAGAAAGAATTCAGAGGATGGGAATGACCATTCATGTATGGCCCGATTCTCCTTTGCACATTTCAGAGTTTGATAGCAGCTACATGAGAGAAAACACTGATGGGTTCAACCTCAATCCTCTCCAAAACAGTGATAATCATACAGTTCTTGATTATTCCATGAGCTAGAACAAGACAGGTGAAGCTAGAGAGATTGATCCTTACTCCTCTAACAGGTCCAGTGGCATTGATTATAGATTTTGGAATGCTTTACAATATGATTTTTATGCCATAGCCATCCTGTCTAAGCCAAAGGGCAAGATCAGCAAGATGCAGTACATTGATTTTGGTGACTTGGAGAGCAGGGATGATCATGGGTTTGCTATAGCCATCAAGACCTGTGACCGCTTTGAGATGATAGATATCATGAGTTTCAGGCATGATTGGAACAGGGAGATTCTTACACAGTTCCATACCACTTACTATTGGAACAGGGAAGCGGATGAGCTTCATTGGATGACTGATGGGCGACATTATGGCATTGATTTTGTCACCTGTCATATTCTTGGTTTTGGATACATCCACAGGGGATATGAGAAGATTCATAATGAATGTCGTCTTGAGCCAATGGAAGTAAGCTTATGTCGATGCGGGACCCATGGGGTTTCCCACGAAGAAGAGAGAAGAAGACCTAGTCCAACTAGGATTCTCTACATGTAATCTTACTAGGACTAGTTACACGTAATCCTACTAGGATCTCTACTTTGTAACCGACTAGGACTCCCGCCTCTCCTGGACTATATAAAGGAGGGCAGGGGTCCCTAGATCAACCTACACACATAACCGACAGAACTCACAACCACAACATACCTCGCAACACAACAAATAGCGCAGGGCACAATATACTATCCACACCAGACTGGACGTAGGGCGCCGTGACTTTCCGGCGTGCCGAACCAGTATAAATCATTGTCTCCCTATGTTTACCATCGAGTTCCTACAAATGCCGATACCCCTCTGAACAAATCACCGTCCCGGGTACTCCATGACAGGTTGCCAGTGATAAAACATCGACAGCTGGCGTTGCGTTCGAGAGCTTGGTGGACCTCAAAAAAAACTCGCCGCGGCACTCGTCGGCTCTCGTTGACAACTCGCTAAAGCTCAGAAGACCTCAAGACCAACTCATCACGACACTCGTCAGCCTCGTCGACAACTTACGGTGGCTCTCATCAGTCTCGTCAACAACTCAGCATACTGATGGACAACTCGCCATGCTCACAAAGCTTCATCAGCGTCGTTCATGGAGGCAGGTCAGCAAGAAGAATCCAATAACTTCAGCCACCGTCTCGCATGCGTGTCGAACGAGCACAACTACTGATGCCTTTAATCATCATCACCACGTCAAGAAATATACATCCGCACAAGCCACTCCATCGGGATCATCGAGCACAAGTTGGACTATAATGCCACCTCCATCTAAGGCTTCAACACGGATCGTGGCAAGTACTCGGAATCGCCCGGCAGATGTATGCCAACTCTAGTCAGATAAGAAGTCAGCTCCCACACCAAGCAGAACTTGGACATGACGAGTTTTGGAGATCTACCTGGATACGACAAACCAAGACCATATGACGACGCATCAAAGCAAGATGACATCATACATATATATACCTAGATGTGATCAACCTATACATACATGCAACATGTACAGGCTTCACGTGCTTACTGGCAGCCAATGCCTTCTCAGTTGGATTTCTACTCCAAGCACAAACTGCAACCCACTGCTCTACCATGGTGTACAACAACTCGACCATGGCAACTGACTACTCTGTCGTGGTGTCAACAACTCGACGACTCCGCCTACGCTCGACGTAACAATGAACAACTACTCGGATGCTACACCAACTATTTGGCTGCACATTCGACTACTCGGCTGCGGTGATCAACAATGCGACCACGAACCAAGCTAAGTCACGTCTCATTTTTTATATATTTTAGATATTATTCATATATGTCTCTGGGAAGACACAAAAATCATCATGCGAGCAAACATAGTGCTCTAAAGTCAAATCATCATGCGAGCAAACATAGTGCTCAAGATACAAAAAATCATCATGCGAGCAAACATAGTGCTCTAGGTCTTCTCTTAACGGTCGCCGAATTCCTCAGGTAGAACATGCCTTAATCCGTGAAGCTTGTCTACTCACATGGATGGTCACAAACCGAGTGCCAGGCTCACATGGTCACGTCATGAACCTCTAAACCATACGCCAGAGATTCAAGTGCTTAAACGTAACAGGACACTACCTGAGGAATTTGCATGGCCTAGCAAGAGCAAGACGCAAAAAGTTTATATGCATTTCATAATGCCGGGGCCCGCCCCTGATTGATTATACAAATATGGGACATGCTCCCCACTTTATATCTGGAATGTCATTTACAACATATTTTTATGTTTAACATGCAGGAAAGCTACATCTGTACCATGAGATCAGGAAAAACACGCTCCTGAGAGCTACTTTACTCAGATAAGTCAAGAAACAACCTGGTTTGATAAAAAAAGAACCCCGATGAGGTATGGCAAGAACCAAGACAAGCTTAGAAAGAACCCAGATTGATAAAAAAAGAACCCCGACAAGGTGCGGCAAGAACCAAGACAAGCTTAGAAAGAACCCGGATTGATCAGAAAAGAACCCCAACAAGGAGAGACAGAGATCAAGTCAAGATCAGAAAGAACCCATATTGAAGAAAAACAACCCAGACAAGTTGGGAACAGAAATCAAGACAAAAAAGAACCTGGAGTGATCAGAAAACAACCCAAATGAGGTACATACAAGTTCAGAAAGAACCTGGATGAAGTGCAAACAACCTGGAAGAGGTACATCAAGAACCAGAGAAGTCTAGAAACGACCTAGATGAATAAAAACAACTCAGAAGAACATCGCGGCTTAGTCAAACACTAAGTTCGGGGGCTCGGCATTCGCTTCAACTATGCCCGGGGGCTCGAATTCAAGGATGAAAGACCAAGAATACAAGTACTCAAGACTACAACAAAGACAACACATCAAGACCCTTCATCCGATTTCTATTCTAAAGAAAAGTACTTAGAGAAGGCTCGGGGGCTGCGGGATACATAACCCCAAAATTTTTTTGAAGACAAAAATCTGGACCCTCCAACTTTTGTAAGCAAAAGCAAGAGGCATGGAGGCTACACTCAGTGAGTGCAATTTTTACAAAAAATTGCACCCACCAAAAAAGAACTCGGAGCAATCAAGAAGACTAAAGGGACCCTCTGGCTTCTTGTCCCAACAAGCAAGAGGCTCGGGGGCTACACTCACTGAGTGCACTTTTGTCCAAAAGTGCACATCAGCCAAAGAAAAGACAAAGAAGATCATCTCAAGGTTTCACTTTAGAAGAACCTGGAATGGATTCACAACAACTCAATGAAGACCAAGAAGAACAAGAAGGCTTCTGAAGCTCATCCATGAAATACTCGGGGGCTTGTCGATGTGGGACCCATGGGGTTTCCCACGGAGAAGAGAGAAGAAGACCTAGTCCAACTAGGATTCCCTATATGTAATCCTACTAGGACTAGTTACATGTAATCCTACTAGGATCTCTACTTTATAACCGACTGGGACTCCCGCCTCTCCTAGACTATATAAAGGAGGGCAGGGGTCCCTAGATCAACCTACACACATAACCGACAGAACTCACAACCACAACATACCTCGCAACACAATAAATAGCGCAGGGCGCAATATACTATCCACACCAGATTGGACGTAGGGTGCCGTGACTTTCTGGCATGCCGAACCAGTATACATCATTGTCTCCCTATGTTTACCATCGAGTTCCTGCAAACGCCGATACCCCTCCGAACAAATCATCGTCTCGGGTACCCCATGACGGGTTGCCAGTGGTAAAACATCGATAGCTTCATATGGGAGAATCAAAATCTTGCAGTTCCTGATTGGTCAAGGACCAAGCTCAAGAGCTTCTATTACATCATGAACAATCTTTTCAGGATCACTCTTAACCCCAAAGACAATGCAATAGATTTGAATGGCTACATCACTAATGTATTGTCTAGGTTTTCCAGTAGTGAAAAGTTTAATGTTCCAAGGTTTATTTGGGTTGAGCTAGCATATGCCATGGATGATAGGAGGAGATCTTTGCCCTATGCTCCTTACCTCATGTTTGTGATTGAGAGAGTGACTGGCATATGGTTCTCTAAGGATTGTGAGCACACTATTTACAAAGATCAAAAAGACCCATGGTGGCTTAGGGGGACCTGGGTCAGCTACTCAGCGCACTTGTTCTAGAGGACATGGAGATAGTGGGGCAGTAGGCTTTCACTCTTCTAGAGCTGCACATAGAGATATTCCTGAGCCATCCAGGGCTAGGGAACAAAAGAAGAAGTCAAAGTGGGGAAAGATGAGTGCATGGATGAAGACAATCTTTGCTCATTGTGCATATGCTTCATAGACTGCTTATGAGGATAGAATGAAAAATAGGGAAGCAGTGAGGCATGCTAGGGAAATAGTAGGGCTGCCACCCCTTCCACCAGTGCAGTCACCACCTCAGTTTCCTAATTTGCCTCACCTTTCTTCCTCTGATGAGGAGCAGGATCAGCCACATAAGCACCATTATGAACAGCCAGATGATCAGCAGTATGGGCACTCATATGAGCCATTCAGTTAGTACTATGGGTACCCACAGGGGCAGCATTTTGAGCAACCCCCAAGGCAGCAGGACCTTGGTGCAAAGATTCACTCCATAGAGGTCGATCCATAGGTTCAGGCAGTCTTGTTTCGCACATATTCTAGGAGACCGCGTCCTTCGACGGATCAGCCAGGTCCTTCTACTTCAGCTGGGGCATCTCCTCCACGATGTTCAGCACGCTTCACTTCACACACCCATGTCGCAGGACGTGCCCACGTTGACTCCGACAGTGACGAGTGACTTTTCTTCTTTTTCTTCCTTTTTTGGTACTTGATGCCAAAGGGGGAGAAAATTAGAGGGGTCAACAGATTTTTGACGCCATGAGTTCTCTGTAGATGTACTTTTTGTCCAGATTCTATGAGAGTAGTTGTTAGGTTGTGAGTTTAAGAGTCGCTCAAAACTCTATTTTATGAAATTAAGCTACTTTATGGCTTAATTTGCTTCGGATATGGACATGTATTCATGGTTACTGTTTTAGCTTGTCATATTCTGAGTTTAGATTGTTTTATATTCATATGATCTGTTGTAGGAACCTGATTGCTACATGACCGATATAGTCAGGACGGCAGTGCCACCCTGTGCTGTATCAGCCAGGGTCTTGTGTGCTTGAACTGATATAACATGTCATATACATCACGTTTATTCTTGTGACACCTTGTTCAGCACCCCACAGCAGGCATGGATGTAGGGGGAGGTTCCCATCACACCTAAAATATGAATCGTGGCCTTTTATGCCAAATTGAGAATTCAAATCTCTATTCACATATTTAGGGGAGGCTCCTACATCCATGGCTTAAAAATCTCAGTTTAGATTTTATATCTTTTGTAAGCTCTAATTGGGTTGTCATCAATCACCAAAAGGGAGAGATTGTAAGTGTAATCAAGTCCTATTATGGGTTTTGGAATAGATGACCACCAAATTAGAGGACTAATGAGATTTATCGAGATGATAAGCAGGAAATCAAAAAATGAGGATGATGTATAGGTTGCAGGTGTCCTAATTACAAAAGGTGGCTAGACCTAGCTCAAAGAAGGTTTAAATTCTTTTATGTTTTGAAATTGAGTTTAGGGAAAGCCATACTGTTAAGAGAGATTTTAGCACAGTTGATCAACTGTTGAATCAGATGCTCAAATTCTAAGATTTACATCCTCTCACCTAGTCAAAATAGCTAGCAAAATTTCACCTCAACTTACCTATTTTGGCTAGGGCGGCGGTGCTGCCCTGTTAAGAGCGGTAGTGCCGCCCTTAACTAACCGTTGACCCAAGGGGTATTTATACCCTTCAGGCCCAGCCCACAATGGTCATTCACTTCACTCGGTCATTCTGCTCGAAACAGAACAGAACCAAGGCTCACACTCTCTCCTCTATTGTTGCTCCTTCATCCCTCAAGTAAATCCTTGATTCCAACCATCAAAACTTAAGAGAAAAGGTAGTAAAACTCGATTGGAGAGCATATCCACTGATTTCCAAAGTCTAAGAGCATTTGGTTTATGTTTGGCCAGCGGTTCTAGAGTTTGTTACTCTTGGAGCTTGCTCCTAGCTGGCTAGGCGTCGCCCTTAGGCTTTCCAACTCGTGTGGTAGCCTTAGGAGGTTTGTAACCTTATTCTCAGAGCTAAGAAATCATCTCTCACTTCAAGAGTTCATCCTCTTGATTTGAGAATGAGGGTAAGGCAAGCCTTTGTGGCAAGCCCAAGCCTTTTGTGGCTTTCTCAACAACGTGGACTTAGGCAAACCTTTGTGGTGAGTTAAACCACAGGATAAATCTTATGTCTCGCGTGCTTCATCTTGTTTACTTGCTAGTTTAGCTCTTTGGTAGCTGGTGTTAGGGTTTGGTTGCTCGATCTACTCTTGTGTGGAGTTTCTGTGGTATTCAGTCTTCGAACTGCATCTTATCTTTATATTGCAGGATTAAGCAGCTAATGGGGTCAGGTTCATCTCTATAAAATCTCAGCTGTGTTAGATTTATTTACGAAGAGCGACAGTGCCACCCTACAGGCCAGCAGTGCCGCACACTGTTCTGACAGAGTTTTGAGTTGAATTTTTACAGGCCTATTCACCCCCCCCTCTAGGCCTCCTTTATCTTCCTATAGATCCTATAAAGGCACTTCTATTTATATATATAATCTATGACGCTTTTGTGGGTTGTGATCATAAACTGGCTTGTATTAAACAGTGGTATGAGATGTTGGTTTTAAAACTACTTTGCTTCTGCTGCTACCTTATTTGGAACTTGAGTTGTAATAACTTTAATCGTACTCTGATGTATGGCAATGTATTTGTGAACTCTATGTAACATGTGGCATGTGTGTTGAATCATGTACGATCTTAGTTGTATGTTGGTGATGAATCGAGACCCTTCGAGGTACTCAACGGACTACTGGGTTTATATGGGCTCAAGTATGATAGTGCGACCACTTGCGGGCTACATTGTACTTGCGCTCTTATAAATTGGATGGTTCTGTTACAGCTGGTATTAGAGCTAGGTTTAACATTATTGCGCTCTTATAAATTAGACGGTTCTATTACAGACGCCGACGGGTTCCACATCGTCGTGAGCCGACGACGCTTGCGTCGCCAAAGGGAGAATGGCCCCCCAAACTCCAGCGTCCTGTCCCACCAGAGTTAGTTGGTCGTTGCTTCAACTGCCTGGCGCACGGTCATGTCGCCGTCCAGTGTCGCTCCCCGTCCCGTTGTCTTCATTGTTGGGGCACCGGCCATAGGGCCAGGGCGTGCAAGCGAGGTCGTTCGCCACCGTGTAGGTCCTCGTCCTCGGTGGCCAGGCACGGTCGGCGTGCCTCAACACCGTGTTGCCTCACTAGTCCAAGGTGACCCAGCATGTCGTCGGGACGTCGCGCTGGGCCAAACCTGGCACCACCTCTATCGTCGCCTCCTCGTGTGCGGCGATCAGCCACGCCGCCAACATCACCGCTACAGCACCACAACACCACGCTGCTGCCATCATCAACTATGGGTGACACCGTTAGCCGTCCCAAGATTGAGGTCTTTGTCATCTCAAGGAACACGGACTCGACGCGACTGAAGCGGACCTCTCCCTCATTATCGTCGTGCTCGCTAGTGGGAACCGACCAGCCATCTCGTCAGCAGAGGTTCGGGCGCACCTTTCCTCGGTGTACCGTGTGTCGGAGGGCACGGCCAGCGTCAGTAGCTAGCTAGATCGCGCCAACCGGGGTCCATCCACACAGCCCCAATGCAGCTGGTTCATCGATGCTGCCATAGACGGGCACGACCCCGGCGGTGCCAACGGGATCGAGCTTGACGTGCCTAACCGCACGTACCGCGTTGAGCCCACGCCGAACCCGATGGAGCTGGAGGCAGAGCTTGCTGCTTGGTCGTCAGTCATGCCTCTGGTCTCGTGGGCCCTCTGCCCGCCTAGCTATTCATCTTTTGGCAATGATCAAGACAACGCGCCGACTACGATCGCGCAACCACAACCGGACGTTGATGTGTGGCCACAAACACCGGCCCATGAGTTAGAGATCGTTGAGCATGTCCTCATGCCGCCCGTGGATGACGTCGCGCGTGCGGTCACGCCCAGAGGCGCAGCCTCAACCATGCCGATCGACACTTTCATCAACGCTTTCAAGAAGTCGTTGCAGCAGCTTATCCTTTCGTCGTCACCTAGGCTTGGGATCACAAAGATCCCAGGGGAGGGTGACGATGACGATGAAGGATTTGTCCCCAAGAGGAGTGCACGCCTTGCAGCAAAGAGCAAGTTCAGAGCCCAAGAACCTGAAGCGCAGACGAGGAAAGTAATGATGAAGCGTTTGGGTTTTGAGATCGAAACTGAGCCGTCCGATGAGGCGTCGTTTGAAGAGTTCCAGAAGGCGTTTGCGCCGCCGTTGTCGCCCTCGAAGGAGGCAATACGCGTGCTTTTCCCTAGTAGGCAGAGCATGCGCGTGGCGGCCGAGAGTGCCGTGTAGGCCACTATAGATCCTTGTCTTTGGTCGTGTAACAGTACGGCCGTATAGTCCTTTTTTAATATTGCTGGTTCATTTGTCGCACGGTCAATCTCGCCTGTGTCTCGCTAGTGAGATTATGCCGATATGTAACGTTTAAACTCCTGGCTTCTTAATGAAATACGGGCTAAACCCCACTCACGAAAAAAAAAAACTCCACGGAAGTGTGGGCTCGTGACAGGGCATGCCACCTATCATCCGTTGTATTGCAATTGTGGCAAAGAAACATAAGAAAATTCAAAACCATCCCTGATGCGATCATCGTTCCAGGCGTTCCCCAGAGAAAATCCCGCGTTCCCTTCAAATTCATGCCGTTCCACTTTTTATTTGCTAGTAAATGAACAGAATTTTAGCCAAGACTTGTCCTAAACTTTGCAAATTGTCACCTCCCTTTTCACTTTTCACGTCTTATTTAGTTTTACCCTAAATTTCCAAAAAGTGCTACAGTACCTACCACATCGAATGTTTACGGGTCGTGCATGGAGTATTAAATGTAGACGAAAAAAAACTAATTACACAATTTGGTGAGAAATTACGAGACGAATGTTTTGAGTCTAATTAATTAATAATTGAATACTAATTATCCAATAAAAACAAAAATACTACAGTAGCCTCAAAATCCAACTTCCTGAACGCGCTCAATCAAACTTTGATTTGATCACAAGAGAACGAAAAAGGTACACCAGTGCGACGCCTACGACTTCCCAGCTCACGCGCGTGGGTGGGAACGGGAACGGGAACACAGCTGGGCCCCGGCCCGGACGGACCCAGCTCAGCAACGGCTCGCCCTCCCACCAAACAAACCGAACCACCGCCCGCTGCTTGCTTTCCTTTCCTCTCAACGCCAGCCACGCCGAGACCAACCGCCGCCACCGGAATGGCGGGGTGACGGAGCCCACCGGACAAGACAGAGGACCCGCCACCGCCGCGACCCACAGGACACCGGGTAGAGGAGGGGATCCAGCCAGCGAGCCATGGCGAGCGACGTGCCCATGAGCCCCGAGCTCGAGCAGGTGGACGGCGAGATCCAGGACATCTTCCGCGCGCTCCAGTGAGTCAGATCCCTCTCCCTCCCTCCCTTTCCCCCCTCTGCTTCCACCAATGCGCTTCTCGCCGCCCTCTCGGTCTCGGATTCGGTCTCGCGGCTGCACCGGACTAGACTGAGGAGATGCTTCTACACCGCATTCGCGGCGTCCGGCGCCCGGATTTCGCCGGCTCCTGCTCCAGTCGCAGCCAGTTCCTTTATATACAGCTACTACTTCCCTACTGCTTCCTACGTTCTGCTCTGCTGCACACCATGTCTTAATTCCTGCTTGCTCCAGGAATGGGTTCCAGAAGATGGACAAGATCAAGGACTCCAGCAGGCAGTCCAAGCAGCTGGAGGATCTCACCGCCAAGATGAGGGAGTGCAAGCGGTACGTCTGCCTCAACTCAGCCCCGTGTTTTTTAAGCTAACGCGTACCTCGCCCAGATTTAGCTTTCCCCACCTATACTATAGGTGGCATTGCTATTCCTGACTCGAATCAGAGACTTCAGATCTTTTTTTTTTCGACCCAACATGAAAGCGCCCTGAGACTCTTTAGTTAGCTAAAATAAAATACGCTGCTATCTCTTGCAGCTTGATCAAAGAATTTGACCGTATACTCAAGGATGAGGAGAAAAAGAACACTCCTGATGTCAACAAGCAGCTCAATGACAAGAAGCAGTTCATGGTTGGTACTTGTTTTTCCTTCACGTTTGGCTTTTGTTGTTTGTCACTTTCGGACACGGGTATAATTCTGTTTCTTGTGTGCTATTACAGATCAAAGAACTCAACTCCTATGTAACCTTGAGGAAAACGTAAGTATAAGCCTTTCCTTTTTCTATTTATAATGCCCTCAGAGTTGAAGCATTCTACATTGAATCCCTTATTTGCAAATTTATGCCGGCAGCGTTGTTTGCTCTGTTGCAATACACTTCATGCTAAGATGTTGTATCCACTGCATCTTTTTTGGTGTTTCAGGTACCAGAGTAGCCTTGGTAATAAGAGGATCGAACTATTCGATACTGGTAACGACCAAGTTGCTGACGAAACTCCAGTTCAAATGGCATCAGGTGGTCATCAGTAGCTTTTAATATTTCTAACAATATCCTCTTCAAACATCATAGGTGTTAACTTTCTCACTAATGTACCTGGATGGTTTTACAGAAATGTCAAATCAAGAACTCATTAGCACTGGAAGGAAACAAATGGACCAAACTGACCAAGCCATTGAGCGCTCAAAAATGGTGTGCAACTAACATACACCCTTTTGTTTTATTTTTTAACCATTTTGCAGAATTCTGCTATTGCTTAAAGAGCACAAAATATTCCTCAAATCAATATACTCGGGTAGCCTTCATAAAAGAGAAGAAAGGAACAATAAACTTCAGCTCTTCCATAATGGATTTTAAAGGAACCATTTTCTTGTAGGTTGTAGCACAAACTGTTGAAGTTGGAGCTCAGACTGCTGCAACTCTGTCACAGCAAGTAAGTTTTCTTGAATGGTGATATAACCTGTTTGTTTACAACCAATTTTTTCCATCAAGTTTTTGCTATGCTCTACTGGGGCTTACTGATCACAAAACTTCCTTACTTAATTGGATAAGGCCATAAACCATTATAGTTATGCTTGTCTTATTTTTTTTTGTCACAATCCTGCTTTCCCCTTATCTGAATTCATCTGACAATAGATTTGTATGCTTTATTTTACCTGTAAATGGTTCACTGCTCTGTCCCACTGAGTGTCAGTCACTCAGTCTTGAATATATTTGAGAATGGACAAAACCCAGAGGGCTTCAATTAGATCCACAATAATTGTCTCACACTACTATTTGACATAATGTTAATCAAAGTTTGGCTGTCTATTTACTTGAGACACTGCTGTAGTATTCTAAAAAAGATAGTTCAACCACAATCTGTGCCTTGAGATTGAAGGACTAAAAAAAATCCTGCTACATTTTCCATTTGAAGTATGTTCACAAAGATTTCTTTAGACCAAAGAACAAAGTACCTTGAGATTCCATTTTTCTTAGGAATAAATATCAATCAATCTCGACACTTTCCAGAGCAAATGTAGCTTCTCCTTTTATATTAGTATGCTTCAGGAACTGGATATGTTTATAAAGGCAGAATAGATGTTCTATATGCAATAATCAGTTAATATTTAGAATCTGATTTCTTGATCTGTTACATGTACCTGTATAAGTTGTTTCCCAAGGTCAACATGACAAAGTCCATATGCTTGTGTGATTGTTTTCTGAATATCATTTCATCATTTTTTCAGACAGAACAAATGAAGAGAATAGGCAATGAGCTAGATTCTGTACACTTTTCACTGAAGAAGGCTAGTCAAATGGTGAAAGAGATTGGCCGTCAGGTTCTCCCTCGATCTCTAGCACTCAAATGCTTGTTTTTTTGTTACTCTTATGTGGCTGAATTTACAAGATTTTCCATTTCAGGTTGCTACTGACAAATGTATTATGGCGTTCCTGTTTCTGATTGTCTGTGGTGTTATTGCAATAATTGTTGTTAAGGTATGTTGCTGACTCTGTGAAGGTAGCATTGTATTTCTTTTGTGCCTAAATAGGATTAGCTATGCTTGGTGTTCAGTTTAGGAACAGATTCTCCACATGTAAGAGTAGAACTAGTACCAGTAGCCAACACCTTTGGGAGTGAAAATCCATGTGGTTGGGTCAGTTGTGGCCCCTATCTAACTTTCCCATAGAATCATCTGTTGGAATTAAATATCAAAGACAATTTGAGAAAACTTCGTTGGATAATTTTCAGAAAGTTTTCCTTATATTAAATTATAGGAACTAAAGTTGGGCAACTTTACCTTAGTTCTTTAGGGTCTAGTGCTAACAACTTGAACAAACATAGTGATGACTGAGAATGATGATGCACGTCCAGCCTTATGCACTCAAGCATACTGATTTTGCGTTTGTTTTGAAACCCTGTCTATTCTTTTTCTCCCCACATAAGCCATTATCAGCTTAGTTCCTAATGAGAATCTTAGACCATTTGCTGGTTTCCTACACTGGACAATCAATAACCAATTACCCTTCTTTCTCACAGATTGTCAACCCACATAACAAGAACGTCAGAGATATTCCGGGGCTGGCACCTCCAGCCATGAACAGGAAGCTTCTGTCCATCGATGCTTTCGGAGGGCTCTGATCGCTGTGAATGGCTGCTCCCTGCAGTACAGCGCAGCACATCAGAGTTCTCTTGTGAGCCACGATACATGATTTCGCGATTCTTTTGTGCTTGTATATTGTCTCATGTTGTTTACGTCCCCCCATTCTTTCCCTATTGCATTGCTGAGTTGTAGCTTAAGGTTTCTAGCGGCACTCTTGTTGTTTATTGCTTGCGAGCACTGGCTTTCTGGTTGTCTGTGTATACGCGGTAGTGATGTGAATGCGAGAATTAATGTGAGAATTGAGATTCTTCATGGTTCATTCTTGTGAGTTGTGAACTTGTGACTCTGGTTTGTGATCTTGCGGTGAAGGTTCTCAGTTTGCTATGCTTCTCCTCTGCTTCTGCCCCAGTGCTGGGTTTTCCTGTGCTTCTGTACTGGTAGGTCACCTCGGTCCCAATGCGCCAAGCCATGCCCAGCAGGGCAGCAGACCAGGTGGATCGGGATAGGCGGATGGCCACGCCGCTCACCGCGACCGCGATGGGGTGTCGAACACAAACTGGTAGGTTGCACTGGGAATTCCGATGGCAACAGCATCATGGCAGCGATCCCTGGCAGTAAGACACAGCCATCGGCCAGGAGCCGCGGACCAACGCGATGATCAATTAGACACTAATAGTAGCAAAAGGCGCCCGCGCAACAACAAGCTCTCTTGCGCACACCCAGGCATTACGTTCTCTGCACGTCATAAATAACACACTCCTAAACTCAACACCCTACATTTCTCTGCCGGTTCGCAGATCCGCCTACAGAGGAGGCATTGAAGGGAGCTCGTCATCCTCGGTCATCAAGACATCAGCAAAGAAGGGATCGCCCAGACAATCTCCAGCGGACTCGTAAGACGCCAGGCGTTTCTTGAACGAGCGAAGCTCCCGCTCGATTTTGTTGCCAGAAGCCTAGCCAACAGTGTTCACAGGGATAGAATTTAGAAACACAGACGCTGGTAGATTCCTTGGTTCGCAGATAACATCAGTAGGGATTGAAAAGCGGAGGGGAATGATGAACTCACAAGTGGTTTCAGCTTCTGTAGCACCATATCTACAAGGTAGATTAACCACACCACGTTTGTCTTCGGGAAGCTGCAAGGCAAGTACAGATTCAGGACCAAATATGGCGCCAAGTAACTATTTCAAGGGAACTTCAACATCGCATGTGCAACAGAAGAGGACTCTGATTACTGTTTACCTGCCCTCCCAGCGTTCCTGGGTGATCTGTTTCATTCTTCGATATGTTTCTGCCTGCAAACAACGAGATGCAATGCGTTAGGTAAAGCACATAATAATGTTTTAACATACTACTCTCAGGAAGATCAGAAGAAAACCTGCTTATCTCCCTTTTTCCCTTGAAATAATGCAGGGTCCGCAGACAGGTCAAGGAAAAGAATGGCAGTCCCTATAACAAAATATCAAAGAATATAAGAGAGGCAAAAAAAAAAAGTTACAGCATTACATGTCCTATTCTTTAAAAGTTTAAATGATCTACAATCACTTTTGTGCTAGGAGCAAGAAGTTTCAAAATGATGTTGCTGATTGCGTGGCATCAACTGTTTCAGGTGTAAACCTCAATAAATATTTCATCTACCTACCTCATCGCCTGCTATCATATTATTCCACTGCTCCTCAACTCTGTTCATATATTCAACTTTTCAAGCTGACAAAAACTGCAGTACAGTAGTAGTACTACAACAACAACAACAAAGCCTTTAAGTCCCAAACAAGTTGGGATAGGCTAGAGTTAAAACCCAGTAGAAGCAATCAAGGTTCAGGCACGTGAATAGCTGTCTTCCAAGCACTCCCATCTAAGGCTAAGTTTTTGGGTATATTCCATCCTTTCAAGTCTCCTTTTATTGTCTCTACCCAAGTCAATTTCGGTCTTCCTCTGCCTCTCTTCACGTTACTATCCTGGCTTAGGATTCCACTACGCACCGGTGCCTCTGGAGATCTCCGTTGGACATGTCCAAACCATCTCAACCGGTGTTGGACAAGCTTTTCTTCAATTGGTGCTACCCCTAATCTATCACGTATATCATCGTTCCGAACTCGATCCCTTCTTGTATGACCACAAATCCAACGCAACATACGCATTTCCGCGACACTTATCTGTTGAACATGTCGTCTTTTCGTAGGCCAACACTCTGCACCATACAACATAGCAGGTCTAATCGCAGTCCTATAAAACTTGCCTTTTAGCTTCTGTGGTACCCTTTTGTCACATAGGACACCAGATGCTTGCCGCCATTTCATCCACCCTACTTTGATTCTATGGCTAACATCTTCATCAATATCCCCGTCTCTCTGTAGCATTGATCCTAAATATCAAAAGGTATCCTTCCTAGGCACTACTTGACCTTCCAAACTAATATCTTCCTCCTCCCGAATAGTAGTGCCGAAGTCACATCTCATATACTCAATTTTAGTTCTACTGAGTCTAAAACCTTTGGACTCCAAAGTCTCCTGCCATAACTCCAGTTTCTGATTCACTCATGTTCGGCTTTCATCAACTAGCACTACATCGTCCGCGAAAAACATACACCAAGGGATGTCCCCTTGTATGTCCCTTGTGGCAAGTATTATTTTATTAAGCATACATTGTTTTGTTCTTATCTACTATATGAAGCATTATCTATTCTCCTTTCACCATGAAGGCCTACAAGTTGACATACTTGTAAGTTGGCCTGTGGCTAGATGGCTAGGCTAGGCAGTGGCCGAGCTTAAGCACAATCTTAAGGGGGCCACTAATGATGCATGGATCAAATTAGCCATGGATTACTATATGGTCTAAGACAATTTAAGCAGCTAGGGGGGATGGCCCAGGACCCCAGGTTGATCTTACCTAACCTCTGCCCCTGTGGTTAGGACTATCAGTGTGCATCCACCCCACAAAAGTTCAAATCCTAAATTCTGAGTCAAACGGTAAATTTCTAGTGTGTAGAGGACCAACAGCACCAGCACGTGTGTGCTGAGTGTGTCTACCTTGTACTTTCTAAAAGAGTCAATAAACTTGGACAAGTTAGAAGATTGCCACATTGAACTTTAAGGGATTCCTCTAATCCAGTAAAAGTATTTGTAATTCCCTTCTATCAGTTGCAGCAACTTCTTATTTACGCATGGCAAAAAATTGTTGTACAATTGTCACAAATGATGAAAAACTTCAAAGACTAAAGGAATATTGCAAACTGCAGAAACAACGGTAAATGCAATGCAAAAATGAAGAACTTAGTCTGTTAATAAGTACAGATAATTCTGGGGGCACCTGTGTTGATCCGAGAAAGAGTGAAGTCAATTATGGAAATATTCAGACCAAAAGTTCTTGCATGCATCCTCTTCCCTTGAAGAGTGAAGCTTATTGTATGATTTGTGTCTGGAGTTTCATCTTGAGCCAAAAGAATGTTACCCCTGCCATGCCACGCACATGATGGTGTTAACTAAAATATGAAATATAGCATTAGGTTGTGAAAGCTAAAGCACTTAGGTATGAAATATATTTCCATTATTTTTTCATGCGACACTGTTTTCACTATACAAAATGATATTGGCTCTGAGATTTTAATTTAAAGACATGAATCACCGAAGCTGTGTTGAGAGAACAGACCAGTGCAAATCTCGATGTTCAAATTCACAAGCACTTTCAGCTACTGCTAAGGAAGCAGTAACCTGCATCAATAGAATGAAATATAGCTGTCCTTAGAACTTTGTAGTTGAGGTCACACATGTATAATATAATATATTATAAAATTCATTGTGCGGACCTGAACTAGTAAACTGTGAGCCTCTTTATAGTCAACTAGAGCGAAACTTTCAAGATCAGTGCCACCATCAGCTAGCACAAAGACAATGTAGCACTGAAAACAAAGATTACATGTAAGAGGTAAATTAAGAGGCATGTTCTATTTCCCATGTTCCACGACAATGACATGATATTTTGTTTCCCTAAGGTGAGAACTTACCTGTTCCCTTGTAAACTCCTTTGGATGGTCATTTTCAGATCCACGTTCCGCATCATAGTCTTCCCAGGCACGAATCAGAGAAGGGTCATAGGGTCCTTGACAGACCCGAAAGCTGCAAGATATATGAACTTGAGAGGCACTCAAACCAAGGTATTTAGTGTTATTGAAGTACCTTTGTACAGACAAAATCAAAATTATTCGTAGCCAGGCTTTAATCATTTAGTACAATTTCTAGATAAATAGTGCTGTAGAATTTTGAAAGAATCTGTTGGAAACCGGTCTCACTGCGCAGGTGAGCAGCAGCAGCTCACTCACCCTGTCACAACTCACGGTTAGAGGTAGAAGATGAACTTGAGAACAGAGAGCACACACTCACAGCCTGCGCACACGTCTGCTGGTGCAGCAAACCGAACTGCTTTTTATTGCTAAACAAGTTGTTATATAAACAACTCTAGTCAACTATTACTTGCTAGTAATATAGCCACTACTAACTACAGCTGGCCACTAGTGGGCTGAGATCAGCCGCTACAGACTACCGCCATCCTGTTACAGTAGATAGAGATTAGAGAAGACAGCACGGTTGACTTATTGCCAACTTTTCTACTGCTGCAAAGGTGGAGTGCAGCAGGCCTTTTTCCTGCTGCTGCAAAGGGTGGAGAGTGCAGCTGCTGCAAAAGGTGGACAGTGCAGCAGATTATCTCACAGAATACAGGTTCTTCATACAAGCTATAAATAGTCAAAGTTTTATGTATTTTCCCACTGCAAAGATAATGAAAGGCACATACTCTTTTGTCTCAATGAAGCCATTGCATGAATTTGTTTTAACATCATCACCCTGATTTGTTCTCAGATTATTAAGCGTTAGAGAAAGTAAGACTTCCTCAAGTATTTCTTCCGATCTCTACAAAACAGAACCACCTCATGAGTACCAAACAAATATAGACCAGATAACACTAATTAATGAAGTGAACCTTTTGGGTTTCTCCATTGACTAACAAGTCTCCGTCAAAAGGTACCACTTTGCACACCGTTCTTCCAGCCCTGTAGGCCTCCCCATAGGTCCCTTCACCAAGCTTCTTGACGCTGCCTAGCTCACTATCCATGAACAATATCATTAACTAACAGTAAACCACAAAAGCATCCAGAAAACAAAGGAATAATATTTATATTGAAAGGTTGAACACCTACCAATAAGCAGAGAATACTTCTGCCAGGGTGACTGGTGCAGACTGCCTGCAAACCATGAGGAGCTGGTCAAAAGCACTCAGAGCTTCACCATTCCATGGAATGCTAGCTTCAACAGGCTCCTCCTTAATGTTCACTTTACCGAATGATGTAATCAGGCTGTCTTTTGCACTGCTCTTTAAACTGATATCAGTGTAGCCTACAGGGATTGCCCTTCCAGCGGTGTATGTCCCTGACCCTCTGCTAGTTGTACTGTTGTTACTGAGGACTGATGGTAAGATTGGCGTCTCCATAATGTCAAACAAGGGCTCGGATGACGCACGTCTTGCAAGACTGGAAATTTTCCACCTCTCCAAAATTGCAGGCAGATCATGAATTATGATATTCTCCTCCATCCCTTTGTTCCACGAGGCAAAGTACTTAGGAGAAGGACTTTCTTCCATGAGATCAAAAGCATCGACCTCTTCAAAATACGCCTTCTCCTTGCTAAAATCGGGAGGGCCACCCTGACGTTTCTTCTGTAAACAACATGGCAAGCTTAACAAGAAACTAATTCAACAGCATCAGAAAATATGCGTGTAGAAATAGTAGACCCACCACTAGGTTGCTAGGTTTGGGTGGTCGTTTCAGTGCTCCACAGGGTTTCTGTTGAAGACTTGCACCGGGTGCGACAAAAATACTCTCTCTCCCTCTGTATTCAAAACATTTGTTAGCTAAAAACTTACTTGAGATTCATATAATGCCGAAACTTGCTAACAAGGTGAAAAAGTTTGTTTAGAGGTTGGCTCATAACAACCTGCCAGTACATCGTAACATAGCAAGGAGAGGGATTAAATTAGATACCGTGTGCCCATTGTGCATTCATATGGATGAAGACTGGCCATCTTTTTTTTTTCAAGCGCAAACATGTCAAGGAGCGCTGGTGAACAATGAAATGTGAAAGAGAGAACTATGCTGGAAGGTTGCAATTCAGGTACTGAAACTATCAGTTTGGTCCCCGGTGTGTAACAGCAGGTGGTGCAATAGAAGATTTGATGTCCCCTGAGTTTGTGAGTCTCGGTTTGCAATAGAATTGGTAATCAGGTATCGGATTGTTTAACTACTTATGGTGCAGGTATGTATGACTCTAATCCTCATATGTTGGACCATCCACCAGACTTTGTAAAGGAATTGGTCTCTAGTGAAATTCCTGGAGGCAATGTCTAATGGAACCGTTTGCAAAATGGAAGTAAAACTGCGCGTCACATGAACAAATTTGCTACTGAAGAGAAATGGAAGCTAGGCGCACCTGATGGAGAGCGACCGGTTCCAGCTGGTCCGCTTTCGCGGCACGAAGCTCGGCCGCCGCAGGCCGCTGAAGCTGGCCCTCCTGCGGGAACAGGAAAACGCGTTACCCAATCACGGCAGAGGCAGCCCTAAATCCACAAAACCAGTGACATGCCGGCGAACGAACGAACGAACGAACGGCAGCGGCCAGGAGAGCTCTTACGTCTCTATGTTCGTCCTGCCGGACGACTCCTCGACCAGGCGACGACCGTACACGACGCCGACGTGGAGCGGCCGGGCCCGGCCGCTGGCCACGATCTCCGACCACCTGTCGTCTGCGCGAGAAGAGAAAGCGGGTTATTGGGCGGCGCGATCTGCCCGCGGGGCGGGCGCGGCCGCCGGGTTCGTACCTTCTCGAGACGCCATGGGGGCTGGGGCTTCGGCGGGAGGGCGAGAGGGAGGTGGGCGGAGGGGCGTGGGATTGGGGTCTTGGGGAGGGGGTCGAGGTCGAGGCGGCCAGGCGGGGTAGCCCGAAATTGAATGAGTCTGGAGTGCGTGTGAATTCGAATTCCGCGGCCGTTGGAATGGGGTCCGACCGTCCGAGGGGAAGGGGTAGACGAGCGGTGGTGCGGTGGCCGGCGGAGTGGACACAGTGGAGTGAGGTCGAGAAGCTTGGGCCGGGCCACGGGGGCGGATCTCGTGGGCCTGTCAATTACTTGGCGGTAGGGATGAAAACGGATCGGATACGGACGGATATCACCGATATTACATTTGTTTTTATATTTCTGTCCGGATTCGGATTCGAATACGGATAGTGTCAACTATGTCGGATAGGATACGATTGGATATCGACATCATAAATATGCGATTTGAGTATTCGGATACGGTATCGGATGTTGGATATCCGGACTCGGATACGGACAGATCTCAACCCCTCTAAACAGATTCGGTTTCGAATACGATCGGAAAATATCCGTACCGTTTTCATCCCTACTTGGTGGCGCCTCTGGCCCTCTCGAAATCACAGGGGATCGATTACTGAACATGTAGACGTGAGCAAATACATTGATCTACAAATACATTTATTATAAAAGTATAGTCCATGTTTAATCTAATAGTATACATCATAAATATTAGTATATTTTTTATATTTGTTTAAATTTAAAAAAAATGACTCCTTAAAAAACGAGATGCGCGCTTATTTTAAAACGGAGGGAGTAGCTTCCTCCGTTTGTTTAATTAAATTAAAACGGGGTAAAAAAATGAAAACAATGGACCATTCTTTAGAGAAAAAAATTTGGAGCATGTTATCTGCGCCTGCGCCTCATTACAGCGAGGCCAACGTATTGGGAGCTTGAAGAATGTGTCCTGAACCATGATGATCCACTCGGCACTTAACCCTAACCCTCGGTTACGGGTTACAACTGTACAACTAAAAACAAATCTCAGCTGTTTGGGGAAATCTCACTTCTTGCTGAAAAGCCGGAACCTACAACGTAGGTCTCGTGGAAGAACATACAACGGCCCAAATGGCAACTCTACGCAAGCAACGTGTACATTGCACTATCAGATTTACAAGCGCGCAGTCGCGCAGATCTTACAGACGTGGAAGGTTTCTTCTGGACTTGCCATTTGGGCCTTACGGCTTCCGAACAATCTGTACAGTCCCGGCTACAGAACCCGCGCCGCTGCCAATCTACAAACACAAGCGGTGTCTGACGGCTGACGCATCAGCATTCCAGCAAGCAGCAATGCTTCACCGATGCCGGCCATGGTGCGTCCTCGAGCTTCCGGCCGCATGCTGGCGAGAATGTTCATGTCTCGCATGGGAGAGGAGCATGTCGGACTGAGCTAGCCGCCTGCTGAACTCACTGCTGCCGCGATGGTGGTTATCCCCCTGTAGAAATGTTCAGGTTATCAGAAGCCCACAATTAACTGCTGAACGTGTAGCATTTATAGTGAAGGTACTTCACCATTCTTGGATTTATATCTTGTTGGTTTGATCTGGCTAGAAGTTCAATTGTCTCGTCCATCTCCATGGTCTTCTGTTGAAGGTTGTCTTTCTCCAACTACAAAAACACATATGCACAAGTTTAGCATGATCGAAGTCAGGTAGCGCAATATGTTTTGGAGGCAAGTTCTCGGGCGCAAAAGTATTTTCTGAACCTGTAACATTTCAATCTGTGCTTCCAGCATCTGCTCCCGTTGCTCAAGCTGTTCAACGAGCAGTTGGGCCTCTAATAGGTCCGTCTTTCTTTGGTCCATGTCATCAAGCAAGCTTGAAGTTGAAAGAAATAAAATCCCAACATGTTCACTTGACTCAGTAATTTCAACTATAAGCAGGATGATCAGATGAACAATTCAGGATTAGAAGTTTCACCTGTCCCTTTCCAGAATGAGAAGACCAAGTTGGTCTTTCAACGCTTCAAGTTCTGTGTCCTACAGTGGCAAAACAGATGAAAAAATGAGGAACGCCATCTGATAGTATGATTCAACTTAGTAAAACACAGATTTGTTGGTGGCATACCTTCGCCTTTGATTGTTCAATTTGTTGCTGGGATGCTATCAGCAACTTTTGCACCTCTTCTTGGTCAACCAAATTCTAGACATGTGAACAACAAATCTCACTAAGTGAACAGTATAACAATAACACCTAATATTTAACAGCTTGGAGAAACTTCTGCTACCTACAGCATAGTTTGTCATGTCTAGTTTGACACCAAGTAGTTCTCTTATAATATCATGTGTCATGGTATCCACAGCAGCTAGTCTTGATGTTAGCAACCATATCTATGGTCAAGGAGAAAAAAAAAGCATAAACTTTACAGGAAGTAGCTGAATATTGGACAATAAATAGTCCAAATTATAGTTAAACATGGAGCATAATCACTTGTATCTTATTTCCCAGAGAAATGATAAGCTGTAAAAATTTCTTCAACGAAATAACTTATCCCAGTGCAGCACACAATTGTAAACGTTCACGTCATTAGCCCTTTCTTTTTAAGTTAATAGATGGCACCTGATATATCATAGTATAAGCTATGGTTTCTACTATGAATAATAGTTCTTGTATTGAATAATAGCCTAAGGAGGAAAACCAACTAGGTAGCATGGAATTTGGATTCGGACCAGATGGTGAACCTCATTGCAATCAGAGGACATATACAACAGCAACATTATGATAGTGTGAGACAATATATCCTGATTAACAATATATCATGAATTGACCAGTGCTAAATATTTCAATCCAGACTACTAAAAAAACCAAAGGTCAAAGAAACACATGTTACCTCTTTCTGTTTGCAACTAACCAAACCTTCCAGTTCTTCAATTCGTTGGCGTGCCACCGAGATTTCTTGATCCTTCTCAGAGTTCATTTGTTGAATAATGCTAGATATGCACCGGAAAGGGGAGCTGGATCCTCTTGCTCGCCCTGAAGGCTCTTCAGTTTTGGCATGGACAGTCTCAGAACTAGATTCATGCGGACCAAACTTCTGTCTAGAAACCATGTGTTCCATTTCATGGTACTGCACAACAAGAATTAGTAGCACATAGACAGTAACAAATAGACACAAAACAATGTAGGTAGTGTTCCATACCTTCTCCTGAAACAACAAAGACTGTGCTTCTGAATGCAGGACCAACTCAGCAATATGCTCTTTGTATTGCCCAATCTATATGAATGTGTTTTGCCGGTTTAGATGATTATTTAAGAGAAGAAAGAACTCAAAATCTCAAATAGTTGTGTATAAGTTTGACATGAACCTCATCATCTTTACGCTTTGCTTCCAATTTGAGACCTTCAATCTCCTTTCTGACATCTTGATGTGCAAGAATCTCAGCTTGCAATCTCCTACATTGAAGATGCCATCAGTTGAAACAAGTTCATAGACACCTTATGGGTGCCTCATGGCAACAAGCAATTCAATTGAATTCTTACTTTTCTAGATGACATTTCCCTTGACACGATTCTTCAGCAACATCACATTTTGATGCTTTTTCTACAGCAAGCATGCCATCAAAAGCTTGAAAGTGGGCTTCAGATAGTTTATGTACTTGATGGCTCCTTACTTCCTCTTTAAGGTTGCATACCTTCAGCAAAAATAAGAAATGTGATAGATAATACTGTGCAACAAAGTAGAGTTTGACTCTCCATGTTCACGCACCAATCCTTCCATAGTTACATCTGAAAAGGTTAAATCTAATGGCAAATGGAAATTTGTGGTACTATTGTGCTACATGTATTATAATCACTATTACAAAATGTTTATAGCAGCCATGTATCTCATTATGGCAAGTTGCCCGATAAGCAGAGAAAGCACAAAACGAAGAAAACCAATGAAGAGTGTACCTCTTCCTCAAGAAGAGTCACTGTTCCTTCAAGTTCCTCGACAGATCGTTCAAGAATCTTAACCTCCTCCTCTTTTTCCTCAGCATAGATTTTACTAATCTCTGCAGTCTACAGAAGCATAACAAGTGCCCACTTTCAATTAAATTCAGAGTTGTGGATGGAAAAAAAACTAATTACAAAAATACTTACTTGACGAGCTTCAATAGCAGCAGCTTCATTTTCCTCAGCTAAAGCCATTGCCATCTCAAGCTTGTCCCTTAACTTAAATATCTCTGCCTGGAGATTTTCTCTGTCACTACTCATTATTTTAATGCTATTATTTAATTCTTCAATATCTGACATCAACTGCCCCACTTCAGAACGATTTAGCAATAGTATTTGGCTCTCCAATCCCTCTATGACCTTAACTTTTTCTTCCAACAGCACTTTTGTTTCACTATTCTTCACAGTTTCATCTTCCAACATCACTTTCAGACCTTTGTTCTCCTTCAATAACGCTGATGATAAACTTTGGGAATGCTCTAACTCTGATCTTAAAACAATGAATCTGGCACCATTTTCAGCCAGTTCTTCCTCAAGTACCTTTTGTTTTTTCAACATGGTTTCTATTGTAGAAGTTTTCATATCTAGTTCTCTTTGAACGTTGCTAAGGGCAGTAGATATTTCATCAGCTTTATCTTTCATATCTTTTGCGTTTGAGGTAGACTCTTGCAGTAGTTTAAGATCAAAAGACAATCCTTCTTCAACATTGCTCTTCCTGTCAAATTCTCTTCTGAGTGATGCATATTCTGCACTATAATCAGATTGAGAATGTGAATCTACCTGTTGGCAAGCAGACCCACGAGCATTTGCATTTAGGTGATGGAACTGCTCTGTAGATCTGCCTTTTTCTTCTATAAGTGATACCATGTTCGCTATATATGACCTTGAATCAACTATACATCCTTTCAAGTCTTGGCCAAAAGTAATAATCTCTGAGCAAAGAGCGAAGAGTTCTACCATGGAAAAACTTTGAATTTGCTGAAACGACTTCCTTATTATAGCAGCAAGCTTTGTCATCTCTGAAACGCACTCATTTATCTGTTGATGCAATTTGTCATATTTCTGGGATGAACAAGAGCTTGATGCTTCAAGTTCCTTCAAGTCACCGATCAGAGAACTTTTCTCAGACAACAACAATTCCACAGCTTGCCTGCAATTATCTCTCTCAAGTTTTAATTCTTCATTGGCCTTCAACAAAGCTGAAAGCATAAGTTCAGCCTCTTCCATGGTTTCTTGAGCTTCCTCAAAATTTGAAAATAAGGTCAGAACCTTATTTGATTTGTCTTCAACAAGATGCATCACACTATCAAGCTTTGACTGCAAGGTTTGGCACAATAAAATTCCACATTACCAATCAGATTTTCATAATCCAGAAAGAAACTAACAACTGGGGTGCATGAGAAAGGCGTTTCTGTGCATGAAGAATATTACTGTTATATATTTTCTGTTTTCAGTTGGTATGAAAGATAAAGCATTTTATACATATTTAGAAACATGGTTATACAGATTGCTATGTGCAGCGCTGTAAATAATGTAAGCATTCTTATGCCAGAGGTCAATGTGGCATACTTCCTAGCCTGTACTTGATCTTTAGATAATGTCTGAAAACTACTGTTCAATTCAATTTTTCTGTGTTGGTTTAGTATGGTAGAGTCTCTGTTTATACCTAAATCATTTAAGGCATTGACAAAATCTCAAATACACCTCATTGACCATTACCTTTTCAGTTACTCCATCCATCAATGTAAGAACTAATTTGGAAAGTCAAACTTTGTTTTTTTACTAAGAGTCAATGTAACTCTATGAAGGTGTTAATTTTGTAGCAATTGACAATATACTATAAGGCCCCGTTTGGATCCTTGGAATTGAACTCATTTTAATAATCATAATTTAGACACATATTAACTAAGCTAATATGGTTGTATATGGATTATATTTGTATATTATTGTTGGCTATACGAGAGAGATACTTATGTGTTGCATTTCTACCGTAGGAGAGCGAGTTGAAGAGCGTGTTATAAGTTGCAAAGTAGAAACATAGCATGGTGATCTATAGAAATCAATTTACATCTCTCACCCTATGAATTTGAGATAGGCTTATATTTGAACTTTGGAAAGTGGTGGAATGTCAAATTCCAAGCCAAATAGCTTAATTTATTAAGTAGATTTCAATTCCTCCAATTGAAAGGATCCAAACGGCCCCTAAGAGAAAATTTTCAAGGTATAATAGTGGTATTAGTGTAATCTCCTAGTCTAGGGTTTCCCCCTTGTGTCTCTCATGTACTCTATATATAGCCCAATTATTTGTAACAAAAATTGAAGGTCAAAACCTATATTGAAAGACTTTTCCCCACCAAAACATGTCTTGCTATGATGGACAGAGAGAGTATATCTTAGCAAAATTAGAATATGTATTTTGATGCTAGTAGCTTTTCCATATGAAAACTTGACTTTTGTGTTTCTTAGTGATCAATTTAAACATACGGATGCACACTTTCTACAAGGCAAAATAAACAGGAGAATGAATTTCATCGCCAGTTGCAGAAATAAATAATAAAACACAGTATAGAATCTTCTTGTGAAGCACCATCGTAATGATTTTTTAGCACAATAATAATGTAACAGAAAACACAAGTGACCTACAACTTACCAAGTAGTTACAGTAGAGCAGAAGTGACAATGAGAACAGGTAGGAAGTTGGATAATAAACGTGATAAGTTAAAAAAATGAAACAATGAATTCTGAAAGTCTAAAGTTTGGTATTGCTTGTTTTCACCAATAAGAAAGATCCTATTGGGATATATTCGATTTCAGCTATGATAGATTATGTTGTCTATAGGCAAATAATATCTCACACTACTCACACCAGATGCACGCATCGAAACAAGTTATGTGGCTGTTGCTTAGCTTGGAGTACCTGGTAATCTGGATTAGCTTGACTAGCTGCTGGTTGATTTTCATCACGAGGCAATTCCTCAATCATGTCAACTGAACTATCAGGCAACACTAGGTCATCATGAGAATGTCCTTTTACTCTTTCTGCAAAGACACAATTTTCTGCTTTCAAATTGTTCTTTAGTTCTTGTATTATACAATCCTTTTGGTGCAATAAACCTACTAGCTGTAGTTCTTCCTGAGAGCTTTCTTCATTATCCAACTGCTGAGCTTCAGTTATAACAAGAGTTGCACCTCTTAAAATATGCAGCTTTTCCTTCACTTCCCTGCCAATTTTCTGCGCAGTTTGTAGTTCATTTTGAAGTTTGAATATCAGCTTTTCTTTCTCAATGCTAATTTTCATAGCCTTCTCCACATGTTCACTTACAGAACTGTTACTGTGAGGAAATGAGCTAATCATATTATCAATGTTCTGATATGCATCATCCAGTGATCTACATCCATCTGTTAAGAAGCTTGTTAGATCAAAAATTGCAGCCTCCCATTCTTCTGATAAAGAAGCAATTTCTACATCTTTTGCAACAATAATCTCTGAAAGCTTATTACTTTCTTCAGCCATAATAAACAGCTTCTCTTTGAGCTCTTGATTTGTTCTTTTAAGGTTTTCCAATTCATCCTGTGATAGATGTTTACTTGAGTTCACTATTTCAATCTCTTGGCACAATAAAGTCTCATCATGCAAATGTATACCCCTCATTGGAGCTTTTTCATGGACATGATAAGCCTCATCCTTCTCTAGAAAATTCAGCTCAGTCAGAATAGTGCTTTTGTCAAGTACATCGTGTGAAGACCCCATAGCTAAGTTGAAGCACTCAGACAATACACCATCATACTCCGACGCTGTTGTAGGATCCCTAAAGTCGTGTGTTTCTGGATCATGCAAATGAGGAGACTGCGGATCTTCACTGTCAATTTCATAAGGTAATTTAAGTTGGAATGATTCTGAAATATTAGTTGTGATCCCTGCTTGCATGAACTGCTTGTTAACATCATCTGATGACAAATATGAAAAATTCTGCTTGTCTTGATCCTGTTATGAAGTCAAAATAACAGATAAATGTAAGCTATGTTTAGACCAAGGGTTATGGATTATACACAATGAAAGAGTAAAAGTCCAACATTTTGCATTGTGTTGATGCTTGTGGCCACAACATTCTCCTTTTCCTCAGGAGCAACCTGAAAATAGGATGAACGAATATGAGCATCAAGCATTGAGTTATTGGAGGCTGTGCAAACATCATACGTACTTGATTTGTGCAGGGCTTCTGGTATTGTATCAGTTCACAGCGAAGCTTATTTACTTCACTGCAATCAACATGAATGGTAAATTTATTATTAGATTGCTTAAGGGCCCAGAAATAAGTAGATGTAAGGTGTGTAACAGTTAATATCAGCAGTAGATTGTGATAATCAGGAACTATATATGAATATACACTGAGATATAAGGCAGTTGTAAAAATACTTACCGAGCTAACAGAACATTGTTTTCTAAGCATGCATCCAGTTCCTTCCTGCAATTGTCAAGCTCCTTGATGAGCTCATCACCCTAAAACCAATGCATCCCACAATTAGAAAATAAACTCAGTTTATATGTTGAAGCAAATTAGGTTAACTTGCAAATTATCCCACTTCCCCTTATGGGTTATAATATGGTATTTCTCGATAAAATTTAGGCTAAGCTTTTGGCTTCCTTGGAAACAGAAACAGGGACCACATCAATGCGAATAAGTAATGAACCAAAACTAATGAGAACACACCTGAGCTTCTACATTTTTAGGAGCTGCTGCGTATTTCTGCTCAAGGATATGAAGGAACTACAGATAGAAAATTATCAGAACAGCATGCAAGATTAAAAAAAAAAATCAGCAGAAAGAAGCTCAGGAAGGCTGAACATACATGATTCCGCAAAAGAGATATCTCTGTCAATAACATCTCTCTTTCCCCTTGCTTGTAGAAGTTCTGAAGCCTGTATGTCAGTAAAGTAGAATAACTGAATAAGCTAAACTCACTTTCTTCAAACGCACAAAAGATCCCAAGTCACTATGTAAGTTTTCTGTTTGCAACCAAAATCATTAGGAATTCAAATTTTAATATTGCAATATTACGTTGTAAGTTCCTCAATCAATCTCTTGTTTTCCAACGCGAAGTGAATCAATTGAGGATTTTCATTGATTTGTTCTTGCAACAACTGAATCTCCTGGGATAATGCAGCATTTTCACCAATCGAGTGTAATCTTTGTTTTTCACCACGAAGTTCGAGCCTCTTCCTCAAGCGCTGTGCGTCAGACTCAATCAGGTTGACCTGTCAAAACAGATAGTATCAGTATTGAACCCATACACAACTCATTCTTATAAGAAGATAATTGTATTTTATGTTGCATATTTGAGGATATAAGCACATATTGATTATTAGCTCTTCTTTAAGAAATTGAGACATATGTGATAGAAAATAGTATTACCAAACGGTTCAAGTGCTGTATTTCTGCTTCCAGCTTCCCAATCTTGGTCTCCGCTGATTTCTCTCTCCTGAGGCTCCCAGCCAAGACATGTTCTAGATGGCTAACCTGTTATTAATGTATGAGTAGTTTACGTTGTAATATATGGTTATTATTATTTACCAAAATGGAAAATCATGCCATGTGACCTTTTGCTTTAGGATATTCAGATCATAGTCTAGTTGATCATCTACTCCACATGAAGTTTTGAATTCATTGGCAAAGTCTGAATTAAGCAACAAGCTAGGTGATCCAGGACAATCTTTTTGCTTCTTCAAGCATGTCAGTTGATCCTGTTAGAGTGAAGTCACGCATTATACAAAGAATCACCTCTAATTCAATAAGGGAGTTCTGAAAGGGAAAGAAAGCAACCCTTACCTTTAGTTCCTCTATCTGCCTTTGTAAAGCCATAACATCTCCTGAAGCGTCTTCATTTACTTTTGCCTAACATAAGTAAATGGATCCCCAATTAAGTCAACAGGGAAACATTCCCATATCTTAAAAAAACGATATACTTGAAAAAATAAGTACATTATTTTGAATCAGCTTTGCACGTTGGGCAAACTTCAAGGTACTCAATGTCTCACTGGAAGAACTGCAATAGAGGTAATTCATAGATGACTGAGTCAAGCACATTGTTAAGTATCTGGAAAAAACGTTGAATAGCAGTTAGCGGATATGAAGATACAGAAGATGGATACCAAATAGATGGGCTGACATTGGAAACAATTGTTGTTTTAGAGTTCCCTCCTAGCGAATCCTGCCAAGATATGATAATGAGCCAGAGAAAACAATGGACACATGTGCTTTTATTTGTATTTTAACCTGAAGGAGAAATGTAAGCCTTGAATCTCTATAAGGAACATGACGGCTTCTCCCATTTGCAACATCCACTAGAGTCATAATAACAAGCCTGAAAGAGGATATAAATGGATTATAATTTGATGACTTGTGCGTGGTGTTTCTTAAACTACAACTTCTCATGCTAGCAAAATATCAATCTTGATACCCAAATATGAATATATTTGTTACAATCTAAAAATTCAAAACAACAATATTATGCATCAGTATTATTTACCTGGTCATGAAATAGGGCAGGTTTCATAAAATTGAAAAAAAAAATACAATTATGAAACTTAACATGAAAGGGACTAGCATTTCTTATGCGGTTATGCCATTATAAATGCCACAAGTGTTACAATATAAGCATGAAGTTAGCCGTGCTAGATATAAAATGCTTGCAGCTGGATAGACATTGGAGATGCAGTTATTTACTTTTGTTTCTGAGTTCAAATAGTATGATCCACACCAAAATACATAGAGAATACTGTCGGAGAACAAAAGATTACCCAAGGGTTGACAGCGATCTATTAATGTTTGCAGCTTCTTTCAAACGTTCTCCTTCGGCACCTGAGCTTTTCTGCCTAGTTTGAACACAGTCAATATTTGTGAAGCAAGAGAACTTTGCTACTTTATTATGTAACTCACCTCTCAGAACCGGCAAGATCAACTAAATTCAACCTCCCAAATCGGAGGTGTGTCATCGAATCACTTTCCCAACGACTCTCAATTACACAAGTAAAAACACTATGTGAGCGGCTGCTCTTGCTGTTCATATTTGTGGCAGCCATTTTCCTGTTTGCAACCCCCTAGAAGAATATTTCAGGAATTTCATTGGATTAAGTTATCACTTAACAGTTACAGAACCTTCAATATTCAGATTCAATCAAAAGGAACGATGGAGAAAACATTCTATCACCTGTAGCAATAGCAGCATAGCATCTTCAACAGATGACACATAACATTCCATTAGATTTTCAACATATACACCTTTCTTTATATCTTCACGGATCTACAGAGAAAAATAAATCTGAGATTTAACATTCAGTTTGGAAAAGATGAAGCAAATCCTACTCATAGTTAGCTCACCTGAAGATTGGTTGACGAGGGTTCAAGTAGATCAGTTATTTGTTCATTGTAAATCTCTAGAAAAGAGCATTTGCAAATATATTTAAGCTTTTCTTCTCTCCGGCGCTCTTCTTCCTTCACATTCATTACATTTTAGTCTATTAATCAGCAATAATTCACTAAAGTAGACATACAAACATCGTACCTCATTTATCCGTCGAAAAAGATATTCGAAAATGCGAGGTGTCAAGCCAGCATCCTTACTAAGCTCATTGCCCAACTTTGTAAGTTCTCCCATCATTGTGTAAGTTTTCCCACTTCCCGTCTATAAAAGTATAGTTATTGAGTTACATACAGTTCAGGTAAATTCTTCTGCGGACACAGAATAGCCCAAACTCAGTTTGTCTTACCTGACCATAGGCAAACAGACAACCATTGTATCCTGACATGCAGTTCTCCACCATTGGCAGACCCACAACTCTGAATAGCTGTTCCTAATTGTTGTATAGACAAAAGGTTGCTTAGGCTAAAGGAAGACTGATCCAGAAAGGAACAAAAAGAGTGCTAGCACACTAGAGACCTGTGATATTGTTTCGCATGCAACATGGTCAAACGTGAACATGGTTTCCGGATGTCCTGTCCAGCTCAATGTCTTTGAGCTATCCTGCAGCAAGCATCTTTTCTGACCATGAGTAGCATTCTCGGCATCACTAATTGGTCTTATCCGTATCAAAACCTGTAGAAACCACATCAAAAGTCCAACACATTCGCCATATTAGCTTTAGAAGCCTGAGGGTGTGCGAACACATATCGAATTTGGACACATGTAAAAGAAGTCATAATTGGCATGATGCAGAATCACTGACAAATGGAATGCTAGAACTCAGCGGGCATGACAAGCCATCAAAATGCATCAGCCTTACATGATGGTTAGACATTATTGATTATTCTTCATTTTATTTTCTACAAAGATGGTGACACCATTATTAGTAGAATTACATGATGCGCATAGTTAAGCCAGCATAATACCAGGATTACTTGATCGTCATCAAGACCATTATTTTTCAAGGAGGACGGATGCCAATCTAATTGATACAGGATGATTATTATATAGTTTATTTACTGCTTCTACTGAACGATTTCAACGACTTCACGGGTTCGAGCTGCGAACATCCAAACCTGCACATTGCGATCCTTCCAGAACGCGGGGTCCTCGTCGAGCTCGAAGTGCGGCACCTCCAGGGGCACCTCCGCGGCCGCGACATCCCTCAGATCGAACACCCTCTTCGCCGCCCCAACCGATGAGGTCCGGTCCCTGGCCCCCGACCCCGCCGCGGAGGCCCTGGGCGTGCTGGGCAGCGACTTGGGCGTCGCCGGCGCGGACCGAGGGTTCCGCCCGGGATCCGCGATGGCCGCGAGCGGCGACCTCGGGGGCAGCGAGAAATGCGGAGCGGGGGCGAGGGCGAACGAGGAAGAGGACGCGGCGGCAAGGTCTTCGTTCTCATTAGACTCCGCCGCCGCCGCGGACGCGCGGCGGGCTCGCGAGCTGGAGGCGCGCCGGCCGCCGGTGCCGGCGCCTGGTGCGGCCATGGCGGTGGCGGGCGGAGCAGTGAGTGAGTGAGGTGGCGAGAGCGTGAGTGGGTGCGGGGTGGGCAGAGCCGCAGAGGCGACCAGAAACGGGCGTTGGGGACTCGGAGTTCTCTCCGCTCCGATTCCAATTTGAATTGCGAGTGCGTGATAGGAGCTGGACCGACGGAGGAGGCCTTTGGCAGGGTTACTCGGGCTCCGGGCCTCCGGCTACTGCGAAGGAGCCTTGTGCAAACGTTTTTTTAGATGATGTTTTTCAGTTAAAAATAGATGAGTCAAAGTCATTTTAGAGGAGTCATAAATTATGGTTTCTCCAAAACGACTCTAACTCTTTAAGAAGAGCCGTACCGAACACTCATCCAAAACGACTCTAACTCTTCAAGAAGAGCCGTACCGAACACCCATGGAGACTTTCAGCTCAGCCGCCGGCCGTTGTTCTGGTCGAAGTGGTTATTTGGTTATCGAGAAAGCGCCATTAGCTTAGATTCGCTCATTAATCAGCCTGTTTGCTGGTTGGTTTCTGGGCTGATAAGCTCGGCTGGTGCTGGTTTGTTGTGAGTGAAAAACATTGTACCATGGCTGATAAGCCCTGGCTGAAACCAACAAGCGAACAGGGCGAATATTTGGTGTTCACTTTGGGTTGTTTGACGATGGAGATCGGTACTCCCTCCATCCACATTTGCATAGGTATGATTTTGATTTTTTTTTTAACTAACTATATAGATTTTAACATTTTTTAAAGGAAACTGCTTAATCAAATTACAGAAAAATTATTTGTGTACTTTTAAAAAATGTTAATTTCAAAGTACCCTCTCCATCCATGAAAGAGTGTAATTAGCGGTTTTTTCGAAAAGTCAAATGATTTGAACTTTCCCTAAAGTTATATAAAAATACTAACATTTACGATAAAAATAGTATTGTTAATTAACTGTACAATATTTTCGTAATAAACCTAGTTAGATACATAAATAATATTTTTTCCAAAAAAAATACATAAATATTAATAATATTCACTATAACTTGGTCAAAGTTATGTTAGTTTGACTTGTACACATCTTCTTACTCACCTCCTCACTATTGCTCTATGCATTTGATGCCTCGGGCTGCCCCTCTCCTTCCCTTGTAGGGCCATGACTGGCGTGGTCAACACGCCTTCTTTCTCGTAGCCAAGCTCGTCGCTCACTGTATTGCATCTTTCTTCCTTGCCTCACAATAGTCACGTTGTGATCGAGGTGACTAGCCCCTCTACTTCGCTATCGGCCTCTTGCGTCGATGTTGAGGATGACATAGATCTTGCGGGAGATGTGTCGGATACCGTGAGAAGGGGTACCCTAAGCAAGATCCAAAAAACGACTGCTTAGACTTCGTAAAGATCGAAACCAGCCAAACGCTGCTGGCCTCGGCCGATCCTCTGACTCGCCCGAGGCCCCATCGCCGCGGGCCTCGGCCGATTCTCCGACTCGCCCGAGGCCCCATCGCCGCGGGCCTCGGCCGATTCTCCACCTCGCCCGAGGCCCCTCACCGCGGGCCTCGGCCGATTCCCCGCCAAAGGCCTCGGCCGGGCCACCGACCCTCTGTCTCGCGCAAGGCGGGCTCGGCAGCACTCCGCTACCTCCTTCTCCCGTCCCTCCGGCAAAACGTCGTGTCACGTCAACTCAGCCAACTGCTGCCCCTGACAACAGCCGCACGCCCGGCACAGTACAGCAGAATGGCCGATGGGACAGGAGGCAGGACTGGGCAGGGGTTACCCGCCACTGTACTAACCACCGTGACGCCCATGCCTCACTATGCTGCCAACTCCTGCACCGAGGACAATGCAGCGTGGGGAGCCACATCTGGGCTACTGTAGCCTCGGAATCAGTACCCAAGGCCAATAACTCCCCCCAAGGCCTCGACAGTTTGCTTCACGGGCTCGGCAGCCTGAGGGTCCATGACCACCGAGCCCCCCACGATGGCTCGGCCTCGGCATCTGCAGAGCCGCTGCCCCCTACGACGTCATTACACGGCAACCCGCACGTCGCCCGCCATGTCCTGCATCAAGCCGTACCGGAGCCCCACGACGCACAAGACCGAGTACGACCAGCATGTCACTTCCGCACGTCCCATCGAGGCACTCAACCACTCCGACAAATCACACGACGGCGCAGTGCAGCGACGTGGCAGACCAGACGTCCATCACGTCAGCACCCTGCCATCCACGACGGGACTGTGCAAGGGTTATCGACTACTGTGCTGCCTAAACTCCTGCACCAAGGACGGACACGACGTGGGGAGTCAGAACCGGGTTCCTGTGACCTCGGGACCAGCGAACCGACCGCTCCGCCCCGCTCGAGACCCCCGATGAGCCTCGGACGAACTAACCGAGTTCCGCCTCGCCCGAGACTCCCGGTAGGGCCTCGGGCGAACTGGCCATGCTTCGCCTCGCCCGAGGCTGGGCTCGTCCCGCAATCTCGTCACCTCCGCCTCAAAAGTCACTCTGGCAGGCTATCGCATCCAATTAATGCACCCAGCTGCCCTCACTACGTAAGCCACGATCGGCAGTATGCCGCGACAGGACAACGGTCAAAATCGCCTTTTTACCATCCCTTACTGACGATACAGGGCACCGTATCCTGTAGACGCATGTTCGGCACTGTTCCGCCTAAATCAACTATCGACGATGGCCGCCCAGACCTCACATTGCCACCCGCTAAAGGCCTCGGCACAGCAGGCCTCAGCACAGCGGGTCTCGGCCTCAGCGCGATAGGTCTCGACACAGCCTACTACAGCAGCCACCAGGCCTCGGCACTTCACCAAGTCAACAAAAGTACAAGAGCGCAGCATGTCGTTAGCCTTGAAGACCATACCGACTAGACATCAACGGGAACTCCCACGACGCCATACTGCTTCTGGGAGCGGAATACGTCGGCAAATAGTAGCCTTCTCATGTACCTCTCGCTTCCTCCTTGTAACTATAAAAGGAGGTAGCCAGGGCCATTTCTGGGGGGGGGAAAGACAAACACACCGATAGAACCACGCACTTCCACGCTGCTTGGGAGCAACGTCCCAAGCAGTTCGCACCACCCTCGCCGAGACCTGGGGCTAGCTCCCTCTCTCACTCAGCTTGTAACCCCCTACTACGAGCACTCCGGTGCAAGGAATACAAGATCAATCTCTCAGACTGGACGTAGGGCCTCGATTGCCCGAACCAGTATAAACCTTGTGTCTCTTTGCATCACCATCCGGGATTAGGGACACGCAGTACAAATTCACTCGTTGGTTGAGGGCCCCCCGGTTCCAAAACACCGACAGTTGGCGCGCCAGGTAGGGGACTCTGCGTGTCAGCTTCGTCATCCTAGCAAGTTCCGGATGGCAGACCACATACGACCATTGCGTCTCGGCACCATAGTTTGGTTCGGGAGCCTAGAGTTCATGTCTCTAGGGCATGAGTACGACATGGTACTCCTCACTCCTCGAACCCCACCGTCCGACGACGAAGTCGCGCCCCGGCAGCCCAGGCGCAGGCGGCGCCCGGGCGGCCGCTCTCGCCACGCTCGCCAGGCACGGCGCGAGCAAGGCCACCCCGACGCTACGCGAGCCCGGGGCGGCACACCACTCCCCGCCGATATCCTACGACCAGCTGTTGGTACGAGGTCCCTAGCTGGGGGCCTGTCTGACCTGAGCCTGGACAAAGGAAAATCGCCGGGGGCTTACGGCGATGCCCAGTCATCTAACCCCGCTCCGCCACTCCCTGAAGAACCGACCCCGGCGGGGCAGAATCTGGAGACAGCCCCGTTCCCATACCCCTTTGGGTTGAGAAATGCCGCCACCTACTACGCCTACGCTTACGCTGCCGCTCACGAGCACCCCTCGGAACGCCGCCAGCGCTTCGCTCTCGACCTGAGCACCCACTCTGACCCCTCGGACGAGGACGAGGCGTGGCCCGGGATGGATTTCTCCGAACTCCACAACCCTGGGGCTTTACGCCAATTCTTGGCCGCAAGCGACTACTGCCTCGGCTATTCCGACTCCGACGACGAAGGGACTTACGATCCATCCCGTGAGTGCTTCCACGTCGGGCTCGGGATGCCAACGGTGGGCGAAGAGGAAGAAAGGACAGGCACTCATTCACCGCCCCGGGCGGGGGTGGGTGATGCCACACCTCCGCGTCTCGTAGCCCCGGCAGCACGGAACGAGAATCTCGTCCGCGGGGGGCATCGTCGCCCAGACCTGGAGCAGCTCCGCGAGCTTTAGGCCAAGGTCGAACAGGACCGACTCCTTCTGCAACAGCTCCGGGACACTCTCGAGCAGGAGCAGCGAGGGCGCGGTGAGGGCGGAGGAGCCCGAGGGCGGGCCCGCGACGTTCATCACCGCATCAACGACAACGAGGGCGGAGAGCCACCCCCAATCTTTAACCGCGCTAGCCAGAATGTCGCAGCTGCTGCGATGCTGGTCCGAGCGATGCCCGAGCCCTCCACCACCGAAGGGCGACGGGTCCGCGGAGAGCTCCGCGACCTCCTCGAGACCGCAGCAGTGCAGCAGGCCGAAAGTTCCGCCTCCCGCCGGCGCGGAGGCACTTCGGAGCAACCCACGGCACGACCTCGCCAAGGCCAGGATGCCTCGGTCCGTCCCGAGCCCGCTCGCGCGCCGACGGTCAACAGGGCCCCCTCGGTGCGCGACCGACCTGGACACCAACGCGAGGTACAAGGCGACCACGAGGTAGTTGGCAGGCGACGGCGCCACGACGACGGAGCCGCCCGAGGCTACCACCCGCACCGAGGCGGTCGCTACGACAGTGGTGAGGACCGCAGCCCCTCCCCTGAGCCGCCAGGACCTCGGGTCTTCAGCAGGGCCATCCGCGTTGCTCCTTTCCCCGCCCGGTTCCGACAGCCGGCCAACCTCACCAAGTATAGCGGCGAGACGAACCCTGAGCTATGGCTAGCCGATTATCGCCTGGCTTGTCAGCTGGGTGGCGCGGACGATGATCTGCTCATCATCCGCAATCTCCCTTTACTCTTGACGGACTCGGCGCGAGCCTGGCTTGAGCATCTCCCCCCCTCGCAAATCCACGACTGGCGCGACTTGGTTAGGATCTTCGTCGGGAACTTCCAGGGCACTTACGTGCGCCCTGGGAATTCCTAGGATCTTAAGAGCTGCCGCCAGAAGCCAGACGAGTCTCTCCGAGACTTCATCTGGCGCTTCTCCAAACAGTGCACCGAGCTACCCAGCGTCGGTGACTCGGAGATCGTCCAGGCTTTCCTCTCCGGCACCACTTGTCGGGACTTGGTCCGAGAGTTAGGGCGCAACGTCCCGCACTCTGCCGCCGCGCTCCTCGACATCGCCACCAACTTCGCCTCGGGCGAAGAGGCGGTGGGGGCCATCTTCCCCAACAACGACGCCAAGGGGAAGCAGAAGGACGAGGCCCCCGAGGCCTCGCCCACCCGCGTCCCTAAGAGAAAGAAGAAGGGCCGCCCGGGGAAGCAGGAGGTCCTCGAGGCCGTTCACGTCGCCACAACAGATCGCAGGAATCCCCGAGGCCCCCGCGGCCCCGGGCTATTTGACGACATGCTAAAGAAGCCCTGTCCTTACCATCAAGGCCCGGTGAAGCATGCCCTCGAGGAATGCACCATGCTCCGGCGTTACTACGCCAGGCTTGGGCGCCCCGACGACGATGAGGCCAGGAAAAGGGGCGCCGGCGAAAGGGACGGTGATAAAGATGATGGATTTCCCGAGGTACACAATGCTTTCATGATCTTTGGCGGACCCTCGGCATGCCTCACGGCGCGCCAGCGAAAGAGGGAACGCCGGGAGGTCTTCTCGGTCAGGGTAGCCACCCCCCGGTACCTCGATTGGTCTCGGGAAGCAATCACCTTTGACCGGGATGACCACCCTGATTACATTCCAAACCCCGGGCAGTACCCGCTGGTCGTCGACCCGATCATCGGCAACACCCGGCTCACCAAAGTACTCATGGACGGAGGCAGCGGCCTCAACATCCTCTACGCCAACACTCTGGAGCTCCTGGAGCTCGACCAATCACGGCTTCGAGGTGGTTCCGCGCCCTTCCACGGCGTCGTGCCAGGGAAGCGCACACGACCCCTCGGACGCATTGACTTACCCGTCTGCTTTGGCACCCCATCCAACTACCGTAAGGAAGCCCTCACCTTCGAGGTAGTTGAATTCAAGGGGGCTTACCACGCCATCTTGGGGCGCCCGTGCTACGCCAAGTTCATGGCGATCCCCAACTACACCTACCTCAAGCTCAAGATGCCAGGCCCCAACGGCGTCATCACCGTCGAGTCCACGTACGAACATGCATACGACTGCGACGTCGAGTGCATCGAGTACGCCGAGGCCATCGTGGAGGCCAAGACCCTCATCGCCGATCTCGACCAGCTTGGTAGCAAGGTTCCCGACGTCAAGCGGCGCGCCGGGACCTTCGAACCCGCGGAGGCCGTCAAGGTCGTCCCAGTCGATCCCACCGTCCCCGACGGTCGGGGACTGAAGATCAGCGCCACCCTCGACAGCAAATAGGAGGCCGTGCTCGTCGACTTTCTCCGTGCGAACGTCGATATGTTCGCATGGAGTCCCTCGGACATGCCAGGCATACCAAGGGAGGTCGCCGAGCACGCCTTAGATATCCGGCTAGGCTCCAGGCTGACAAAGCAGCGCCTACGCCGGTTTGACGAGGAGAAGCGCAGAGCCATCGGCGAAGAAGTGCAGAAGCTCGTGGCAGCCGGGTTCATCAAGGAAGTATCCCATCCAGAGTGGTTGGCCAACCCTGTACTAGTCAGGAAGAAAAGTGGCAAGTGGAGGATGTGCGTGGACTACACTGGTCTAAATAAAGCATGCCCGAAAGTCCCATTCCCACTACCACGAATTGACCAAATCATCGACTCCACCGCAGGATGCGAAACCCTCTCCTTCCTTGATGCGTATTCCGGTTACCACCAAATCAAGATGAAAGAGTCCGACCAGCTCGCGACTTCTTTCATCACCCCATTCGGCATATATTGCTACGTAACCATGCCGTTCGGCCTCAGAAACGCAGGGGCCACTTACCAACGGTGCATGATCCAAGTCTTTGGCGAACATATCGGACGAACCGTTGAGGCCTACGTGGATGACATCGTAGTCAAGTCCAGGAAGGCCGGCGATCTCGTCGGCGACCTGGAGGTTGCCTTCACATGTCTCAGAAGGAAGGGCATCAAGCTCAACCCCGAGAAGTGTGTCTTCGGGGTTCCCCGAGGCATGCTCTTGGGATTCATAGTCTCGGAACGTGGGATCGAGGCCAACCCGGAGAAGGTCTCGGCCGTAACCAACATGGGCCCGATCCGAGACCTCAAAGGCGTGCAGAGGGTCATGGGATGCCTTGCGGCCCTGAGCCGCTTCATCTCGCGCCTCGGCGAAAAAGGCCTACCCCTGTACCGCCTCTTGAGAAAGTCCGAGCGCTTTTCTTGGACCGCCGAGGCCGAGGAAGCCCTCGCCAGGCTCAAAGCACTGCTCACTAACCCCCCCGTCCTGGTTCCGCCCACCGAGGGCGAACACCTCTTACTCTACGTCGCCGCGACGACCCAAGTGGTCAGCGCGGCCGTAGTCGTCGAGAGGCAGGAGGAGGGACACGCTCTGCCCGTCCAGCGACCTGTCTACTTCATCAGCGAAGTGCTCTCCGAGACTAAAACACGTTACCCCCACATCCAGAAGTTGGTTTACGCCATAATCTTGGCCCGACGCAAGCTGCGTCACTACTTCGAGTCCCACCCGGTGACTGTGGTGTCGTCTTTTCCTCTGGGAGAGATAATCCAAAACCGGGAGGCGTCGGGTAGAATAGCCAAATGGGCTGTCGAACTCATAGGGGAGACCTTGTCTTTCGCGCCTCGGAAAGCGATCAAATCACAGGTCCTGGCCGACTTTGTAGCCGAGTGGACCGACACACAGCTGCCACCCGTTCAAATCCAATCAGAATGCTGGACCATGTACTTCGACGGGTCTCTGATGAAGACTGGGGCCGGCGCGGGCCTGCTCCTGGTCTCGCCCCTCGGAATACACATGCGCTACATGATCCGGCTTCACTTCGCCGCCTCCAACAATGTCGCCGAGTACGAGGCCCTCGTCAACGGCCTGCAAATCGCCATCGAACTTGGAGTACGGCGTCTCGAAGTACGGGGTGATTCGCAGCTCGTCGTCGATCAGGTGATGAAAGAGTCAAGCTGCCATGACCCCAAAATGAAGGCGTACTGCGCGATGGTACGTCATCTAGAGAACAAGTTCGACGGTCTCGAACTCAACCACGTTGCACGAAAGTTCAACGAGGCCGCGGACGAACTGGCAAAGATGGCATCGGCACGGACCCCGGCCCCTCCGAACGTCTTCGCCAGAGACCTCCACAAGCCATCCGTCGACTACGCCTCGGCGACGGAAGAAGACCCATCGGCCGAGCCCACCGCAGGGCCCGAGGCCCCCTCTGCCGCCGAGACCCCGCCAGCCGAGCCCGAGGCGATGGCGATTGACGAAGAGCCTCCCAAGGCCGACCAAGGAACGGACTGGCGAGTCCCTCTCCTTGATCGCCTCGTCCGAGGAGAGCTTCCTGCTGACAGAACCGAAGCCCGACGGCTTGCGCGACGCGCCAAGACTTACGTCCTCTGCGACGGCGAGTTATATAGGCGCAGCCCATCTGGTATTCTCCAACGATGCATCACCACCGAGGCTGGCCAATCCTTACTTCGGGACTTACACGCGGGAGTCTGCGGGCACCACGCGGCGCCTCGGACGCTCGTAGGTAACGCCTTCCGCCAAGGTTTCTATTGGCCAACAGCGGTGGCCGACGCCACAAAGCTAGTACGCACCTGCGAGGGATGCCAGTACTATGCTCGACAGACGCACCTCCCGGCCCAAGCCCTCCAAACCATCCCCATCACATGGCCATTCGCTGTGTGGGGACTGGACATGGTTGGGCCTCTACAGAAGGCACCCGGGGGCTATACCCATCTGCTGGTAGCTATCGACAAATTCTCCAAATGGATCGAGGCTCGTCCGATCGCTCAGATCAAATCCGAGCAAGCGGTGCTGTTCTTTACGGATATCATCCACAGGTTCGGGGTTCCTAACACCATCATCACTGACAATGGGACACAATTCACCGGGCGCAAGTTCCTAACGTTTTGCGACGACCACCACATCCGGGTGGCCTGGGCGGCCGTAGGGCACCCAAGGACGAATGGCCAAGTAGAGCGTGCCAACGGCATGATCCTACAAGGCCTTAAGCCAAGAATATTCAACCAGTTGAAGAAGTTTGGCAAGAAATGGCTTGCCGAACTCCCGTCAGTCATCTGGAGCCTAAGAAATACCCCGAGCCGAGCCACGGGATTCACACCGTTCTTCCTGGTCTATGGAGCCGAGGCCATCCTCCCCACTGACTTAGAATACGGCTCCCCGAGGCTACAGGCGTACAACGAGCAAAGCAACCGCACTGCCCGCGAAGACGCCCTCGACCAACTGGAGGAAGCCCGCGACGTCGCGCTACTACACTCAGCCAGGTATCAGCAAGCCCTACGACGCTACCAAGCCCAGCGCGTCCAAAGCCGGGACCTGAAGGTGGGCGACCTGGTGCTGAGACTGAGGCAGAGCAACAAGGGCCGCCACAAGCTGACCCCACCCTGGGAAGGGCCGTATATCGTCGCTCAAGTGCTGAAGCCCGGGACCTACAAGTTAGCCAACGAGAAGGGCGAAATCTTCACCAACGCTTGGAACATAGAACAGCTACGTCGTTTCTACCCTTAAATTTCCAAACGTTGTTTACATTGTTTCTCGAAATACAATAAAGAAGCGTTCTTTAGTTGTTATAATCTTTCGAGGAACCCCCTTATAGACAAATCGACTGTATAGAACCTAAGGACCGAAAGATCGTCTCAAGGGCGAAAAGGCCGGCCGAGTCGTGAGAACGGCCTATGCCTCTGGGCTACGGCAGCTCCCTCACCACCGTTTCGCCCAAAGGACAGCTTAGGTTCCGAGGAAGTTCTTTGCAGAGAGGTTGTCTATCGATAGGGGCTCGACGTCACTATAACGCAATAAGGGAGACTCGGCTCTGCCTCTGCAAAGTCGAGCCTCCCTTGGGGGCTAAAAAGGGGGAACCCCCCTAAGTCCCAGACACCATTTCTCAACCGTTTTTCCGAAAATTTCCACGCCAAACTCTCTCGCGTTCCGACGGGACCTTCGCAAGAAACCCAGAGACCAAAAGCCTGTCTGGAGGCCAAAGGGCCGGCCGAGTCGTGAGAACGGCCTACGCCTCTGGGCTACGGCAGCTCCCTCACCACCCTTCGCCGAAGGACGGCTTAGGTTCCGAGGGATTTCTTCGCGACCGAGACAGAGGGCACGGACTTAGAAATAGAATGGAAAACGGTTAAGAAGCACACATACGCAAATACTTTAAGGGCCTCGACGGCCACAAAAAACGTCACGATTCGGCAACTAACTCAATCCGGTTACATGGCCCCTTTTGGCCCAGGTCAAAGCTCAAGGATCGGTGGCTGGCGCGGGAGGGACCACCTCTTCTTTGAACAGCTTGGCCAACGCGGTGCCAGGTGCCTCGGCCGCCTCCAACAGCCTCACGACCTCTGCATCAGCCTCCTCGTCATCTTCTGGCAACACATAGCCGTCGCTGACAGCCTCGAGGTTGATGGCGTAGTGCGAGGAGACGACGGCCAGGGCGCGCTTGACACCCGTGTGCAACGCCCCTCGGAGTCTCTCGCGGACGTGGCCGCTCAACGCGATGAGGTGGCTCCCAAGGGAGCTAGCTGATTGGACCTCCTCGACGTCCAGAGCCTCGCAGGCAGACCGGACAGCGCTGCGCAGCGCCTCGTGCTCCCGGACCTCGACATCCAGCGCTGCTTGCGCCGCGACGGAGGCCTCAGCCGCCTGGGAGGCCTCTTTCTCCAGATCTACGTCGCAACAAGGGGTCAGGAGTCAAGCGCGAACCAGGACAAAAAGAGCAAATGAACGAGGAACATGGTTCAGCGGAACTTACCCTCGGCCTTGCCCTTCCAGGCTGAGACCTCGACCCGAGAGGCCTCGACCGCCTTGGTAGCCTCTGCCAGGGCGACTTTTGTCGCCTGATGCTCGCTCTACTCCGCACCCAGCTGCCCGGCTGTGGCCTTCGCAGAGGCCGTCGCTTCTTGGGCCCGAAGCCTGAAGGAGTCTCGCTCCTCCTCCAGTTCCTTGATCTTGGCCACTTCCGCACTCCGCGCCGACAATAGTCCCTGGGCATCGACAAGCAAGCCCTTCTGGCGCCGGAGCTGGTCCCAGATATCCCTCTCATTTCGCAGGAACACCGATTTCCCAAGGGATCGGGTCTCGAGCTCCTAAGGAGGCAAAACAAAAAACACACGTCAAACACTGCGAGCGGGCTCGGAGAGAAAACAACGTGGCATGAGAGGGGAAAGTACTTACCCGCGTGACACCGGGCAAGTCCTGACCCATAATAGTCATCGCTGTCTGCAGCGACCGCACTGCCAATTGGCGGTACTGCTCGAGGGTGTCCCAATGCCCCCCCTCTGCAGTATCTTCAAGAGCGAACACGGGCTCCCCCTCGGGGTCAGCCCGGTTCCGCCAGAAAACACGCGGGAAGTTCCACCCGCGAGGCTCGGGCCGTAGCCGGACAAGAGCCGAACTCCCCTCGGCGGGATCTGGGACTGGTTGCTCCGCGGTACTGGCCGCCTCGACGTCCGCCGCCTCCTTCCCTCGGGAGGAATCATCAGACGAGATTGTCTGAACCAGGGGCGGCGCCAAAATTTGCCCCGTCTCCACCTCCATCGCCTCGGTCTCAACGGACCCGAGGGCTCTGGCCTCCGCCATCTCTACCTTGATGGCCTCGGCATCCACCGCCCTGACGTCGGAGGTCTTGGGGGCTCCGGCCTCACCCTCAGTGGCCTCGGCAATGGCAGACGCCCCAGCCTCCTTCGCGGCCGCCTCGGCCCCCTGTTCCTGGGCAGCCTCCTCCTCCACTCGCTCCGCGGCCGCCTCGGCCCCCTGTTCCTGGGCAGCCGCCTCCTCCGAAATGGCCTCACCCGACGCCGCGCCGCGTCGCACGCCTGCCTGCGCCTCCGCTGCCTGATGGGCGGAAGAGCTAACGTTCACCTTGAGCGCCTTACGGGGCGCCAAGGGAGGGTCTCCCACCAGAAGCGTCTGGCTGCGAGAAAAGACACTCCCAAGGTCAGCATGCAACCAAGGGGCAAACAAGAAGCGGACTCCGCCAGGAAAGACGCTTACCGCGAACGGGGATGCAACCGCTTCGACACCGTCCGCCTCCTCTGCAACGGCGGCGGTAGTGGCAGCAGCGCGGCCTCGGTGTCCACCAGCACCAGCTGGTCCCCGTCGGACCCCGGCACCTCCTCGACCCTTCGCGGAGATAATGGGGTCGCCCCCACCGTCATCCGCTCAACCTCCACCGTCGAACCCATCGGGCCGACGGCACGCTCCTCCGACACCCGCGCCTCGGGTGTGCCGGCCTCGGCGCCGGGACGGGCCACCACTGGCCCCGGGACACCTCCTCCTCCTCCTAGGGGTGTCAGGCTCCTTGCCGGCGCCCCGGGAACCATCTCCCTGATGTCGGGGAGGTGTTCCAGGCAGGCCGTCCCCACCTCACGCCCGCCGCCGTCGCTCGAAGAATCCGACACCGACGACGAGGGAGACGGCTCCAAAGGGAGACCGTCGAGCCTCTGGCGCCGGCGACGGGCGTCCAGCTTTTCGCGCGCGAGGATCTTCTTCGTGCGCTTCGCCTCCTGGGCATCTTTCTTCTTCTTCTCCTCCTCGGCACGCGCCCTGTTCACGGATCGCCGCCGGGCGTCCTCAGGAACGGGCGGCGGGGAGCCTCGCACGTCTCTTATCCCCTGTGAGAACGACGAAGTAAGACAACAGACCAAAAAGGCGAAAAACAAGAAGGACGCGAAAGCCTCGACAACATCCAACTTACCAGCGAGACATACCCCCGCGACAGGCGCATCGGGAACGGCGTCAAGTCATCGAGCCTCGGCTTCCCGTCTACCGCCTCCCTCACCCGACACAGGGTCTCGTCGTCGGTAAGGGCGAAGGCGGACATCTTGATACCGGCGACCGGGTCGCTCGGCGTCATCTCGAACAGCCGCCGCCGCCGGGCCATTAGCGGCAACACCCTCCGGCGGTGAAAGGCCGCCACGACCACGGCCGCCGAAAGGCCGCAGTCACGCAGCTTCCCCAAGGCCCTCAAGAGCGGTTCCAGCCTAGGCTGGTCGACCTTGATGACGCCGTACCCCCATTTCTCCGGTTGACTCTCTACAACCCGCCCGGTATAAGGGGGAAGTCCTCCGCCGTCGTTGCGGAGGTAGAACCAGCCGTCATACCAACGACGATTGGACGTTGACAGCTGGGCCGAGATGTAGAGGGATTGCCGGTCTTGGCGCACGTGGAGGGTGCAGCCGCCGGCCCTCTGCGCCTTCCGAGCCCCCCTCGTTCCCCCCGGCTTGGAGGTGAACGTCGCTCGGAACAAATGGAGCCACAACTCCCAGTGGGGAGCGATCCCCAGATACCCCTCGCAGACGGCGACGAAGATGGCCGCCTGCGCGATGGAGTTGGGGCTGAAATTGTGCAGCTCCACGCCATAGTAGTGCGGGAGTGCCCGCATGAAGCTATCCGCCGGCGACCCGAAGCCTCGCTCGTGGAAGACGACGAAGCTCACCACGTAACCGTCGCGCGGCCTCGGCTCCGACTCGTCCCCCGGAGCAATCCACTCCGGCTCGTCGGGGTCGGTGATCGGGCGAAGAAGACCGGCCTCCACGAGCGACTGCAGCTTGTCCTCGGTGACGTCGGACCGCTCCCAGGGATCCGCCGGGAGGATGACGGGACCACCAGCCATTGCGCGGCGGAGGACGCTGCTACGGCGGTAATCTCTCTCCCTCTCTCTTTCGATCTCTCGCCCTCGCACTTCTCTTCCCCGGCGCTCTATGCTCTCAGCGACGGCACGGAGGCAGCAAAAGCGAACGCGGAAAAGGTAAGGAGGGAGAGGGCGAGGCTGTTTGCGTATTTATGCAGGGACGAATCGAAACCGCCGGGCGACGAAATCGGGGAAGTTTCCCCCAGAAAATCCGGCGCGGTTATCCAGATCCGGTCTTACCGCCCACTCCCTCCTCATTAATTGCGCGTGCAGCTACGTCCCGTCGACTGACGCCACGTCGCGCCCAACCGCAGCAGCAGCAGGCGCCGTTTCACCTCCCCGAAAAAGCTGCCTCAAAAGGCGCGCCTGCCGTTGCTAACCGCAGGGAGAGAGGTAACCCCCACCCGATTCCTTTCAGGCAAAGGAACCGGGCACCGAGCCCGTTACGGTCCAGGGGTTCGAAGGCTAGGCCCTCAGGGGTTTCGACAGCCGCCCTAGGACAACAGAGTCAGGGGCGACTACGGGCGAGCCTATGCGAGGCCGAGGCCCAAGCAAGCGAGACGCTTGGGATGCCCTGTGTCGTGTCCGAGACCGGCAGGGATGTCTCCGAATGGGATCCCACCATAGGGAGGCACCGAGCCACCAAGGCCCAGCGAACGGCCTCGGCACCCACTAGAGAAACCCTCCGGTACTCTTGGAGCGCATCTCCGGACCGCTAGCCGACCCCCAGCGAACGGGGTACGGGCCTCCACTCAGACTTACCCGATAACAGCTCACCGGAAATGCCGTCGCTCGCGCCCACCGAGGGTAGCGTGGCATCTTCCACCCCTCCTTCCGAGCGAAAAGGAAGCGCGAGGGTCGAACAAAAAGTCAGGAGAATCCCTGACGGCCCTCTCGCTCCGCGCAGAGGCTAAGGGACTCTTCCTGCAAAACGTTGCCGAGTCCCAGCGACTTGGGCTCGCACACGAGGGGACTCGGCAATACAAACCCTCCTTCCGAGCGAAAAGGAAGCGCGAGGGTCGAACAAAAAGTCAGGAGAATCCCTGACGGCCCTCTTGCCCCGTGCAGAGGCTAAGGGACTCTTCCTGCGACACATTGCCGAATCCCAGCGACTTGGGCTCGCACACGAGGGGGCTCGGCAATACAAACCCTCCTTCCGAGCGAAAAGGAAGCGCGAGGGTCGTTCAAAAAGCCGGAAGAACTCCTGACGGCCCTCTTGCTCCGTGCAGAGGCTAGGGAGCTCCTTCTGCAAAAAGACGCCGAGACCCCGCGACTTAGGCTCGCACCCGAGGGGGGCTCGGCAGTCAGACCCTCACACGCGAGGGGCGAACCAAAAGCCAGGGGACCTCTGACCGCTCTCTCGCTCCGCGCGAGAGACTCGGGGGCCCTCCTACAACTTTGCCGAGACCCAGCAGCTCAGGCTCGCACACGAGTGGGCTCGGCAAATAGCCCCCCCCGTCCGAGCGAAAAGGACGGGCGGGGGACGGGCAAAAAAGACGGGAGGACCCCTGACCGCCCTCTCGCTCCGTGCGGAGGCTCGGGGGCTCTTCCTGCACCCGAGATAAAGACAAGCGACCCAAGCCCGTTACGGTCCAGGGGTTCGAAGGCTGGGCCCCCAGGGGTTTCGACAGCCGCCCCAGGGCAAAAGAGTCAGGGACGACTACGGGCAAGCCTGTATGAGCGCGCCCTGTATCGTGTCCGAGACCGGCAGGGAGGTCTCCGAATGGGATCCCACCGTAGGGAGGCACCGAGCCACCGAGGCCCAGCGAACGGCCTCGGCACCCACTAGAGAAACCCTCCGGTACTCTTGGAGTGCGTCTCCGGATCGCTAGCCGACCCCCAGCGAATGGGGTACGGGCCTCCACTCGGACTTACCCGATAACAGCTCACCGGAAGTGCCATCGCTCGCGCCCACCGAGGGTAGCGTGGCACATTCCACCCCTCCTTCCGAGCGAAAAGAAAGCGCGAGGATCGAATAAAAAGTCAGGAGAATCCCTGACGGCCCTCTTGCTCCGCACAGAGGCTAAGGGACTCTTCCTGCGACACTTTGCCGAGACCCAGCGGCTCAGACTCGCACACGAGGGGTCTCGGCAAAACAAACCCTCCTTCCGAGCGAAAAGGAAGCGCGAGGGTCGTTCAAAAAGCCGGAAGAACTCCTGACGGTCCTCTCGCTCCGTACGGAGGCTAGGGAGCTCCTTCTGCAAAAGACGCCAAGACCCCGTGACCTATGTTCGCACCCGAGGGGGCCTCGGCCGACAGACCCTCACGCGCGAGGGGCGGACCAAAAGCCAGGGGGACCTCTGACCGCTCTCTCCCTCCGCACGAGAGACTCGGGGGCTCCTCCTACGAACTTTGCCGAGACCCAGCGACTTGGGCTCGCACACGAGGGGGCTCGGCAATACAAACCCTCCTTCCGAACGAAAAGGAAGCGCGAGGGTCGTACAAAAAGCCGGGTGAACCCCTGACGGCCCTCTCGCTCCAGGCGGAGGCTAAGGGGCTCTTCCCGCAGCATCGTCGAGGCCCTGCGATCCGAACTCGCACCCATGGGCCCGGCAAACACAATGTAACTCCCCACTCGAAAGAGAAAAAAGCCCCTGGAGAAGTGAAATCACTCCTCCAGGGCCTCGGGGGCTACACCCGGCGGGTGCGCTCGCGCGCACCCACCGAAACCTCGAAAACAAAACACCATCCCGACAGGAACTATCAAGAGCCAATTCTCGTCAGAACCTCAGGGGGAGTGCCTCCACTCCCCCTAAGGCTCGGGGGCTACTGTCGGATACCGTGAGAAGGGGTACCCTAAGCAAGATCCAAAAAACGACTGCTTAGACTTCGTAAAGATCGAAACCAGCCAAACGCTGCTGGCCTCGGCCGATCCTCTAACTCGCCCGAGGCCCCATCGCCGCGGGCCTCGGCCGATTCTCCGACTCGCCCGAGGCCCCATCGCCGCGGGCCTCGGTCGATTCTCCGCCTCGCCCGAGGCCCCTCACCGCGGGCCTCGGCCGATTCCCCGCCAAAGGCCTCGGCCGGGCCACCGACCCTCTGTCTCGCGCAAGGCGGGCTCGGCAGCACTCCGCTACCTCCTCCTTCTCCCGTCCCTCCGGCAAAACGTCGTGTCACGTCAACTCAGCCAACTGCTGCCCCTGACAACAGCCGCACGCCCGGCACAGTACAGCAGAATGGCCGATGGGACAGGAGGCAGGACTGGGCAGGGGTTACCCGCCACTGTACTAACCACCGTGACGCCCATGCCTCACTATGCTGCCAACTCCTGCACCGAGGACAATGCAGCGTGGGGAGCCACATCTGGGCTACTGTAGCCTCGGAATCAGTACCCAAGGCCAATAACTCCCCCCAAGGCCTCGACAGTTTGCTTCACGGGCTCGGCAGCCTGAGGGTCCATGACCACCGAGCCCCCCACGATGGCTCGGCCTCGGCATCTGCAGAGCCGCTGCCCCCTACGACGTCATTACACGGCAACCCGCACGTCGCCCGCCATGTCCTGCATCAAGCCGTACCGGAGCCCCACGACGCACAAGACCGAGTACGACCAGCATGTCACTTCCGCACGTCCCATCGAGGCACTCAACCACTCCGACAAATCACACGACGGCGCAGTGCAGCGACGTGGCAGACCAGACGTCCGTCACGTCAGCACCCTGCCATCCACGACGGGACTGTGCAAGGGTTACCGACTACTATGCTGCCTAAACTCCTGCACCAAGGACGGACACGACGTGGGGAGTCAGAACCGGGTTCCTGTGACCTCGGGACCAGCGAACCGACTGCTCCGCCCCGCTCGAGACCCCCGATGAGCCTCGGACGAACTAACCGAGTTCCGCCTCGCCCGAGACTCCCGGTAGGGCCTCGGGCGAACTGGCCATGCTCCGCCTCGCCCGAGGCTGGGCTCGTCCCGCAATCTCGTCACCTCCGCCTCAAAAGTCACTCTGGCAGGCTATCGCATCCAATTAATGCACCCAGCTGCCCTCACTACGTAAGCCACGATCGGCAGTATGCCGCGACAGGACAACGGTCAAAATCGCCTTTTTACCATCCCTTACTGACGATACAGGGCACCGTATCCTGTAGACGCATGTTCGGCACTGTTCCGCCTAAATCAACTATCGACGATGGCCGCCCAGACCTCACATTGCCACCCGCTAAAGGCCTCGGCACAGCAGGCCTCAGCACAGCGGGTCTCGGCCTCAGCGCGATAGGTCTCGACACAGCCTACTACAGCAGCCACCAGGCCTCGGCACTTCACCAAGTCAACAAAAGTACAAGAGCGCAGCATGTCGTCAGCCTTGAAGACCATACCGACTAGACATCGACGGGAACTCCCACGACGCCATACTGCTTCTGGGAGCGGAATACGTCGGCAAATAGTAGCCTTCTCATGTACCTCTCGCTTCCTCCTTGTAACTATAAAAGGAGGTAGCCAGGGCCATTTCTGGGGGGGGGGGCGGAAAGACAAACACACCGATAGAACCACGCACTTCCACGCTGCTTGGGAGCAACGTCCCAAGCAGTTCGCACCACCCTCGCCGAGACCTAGGGCTAGCTCCCTCTCTCACTCAGCTTGTAACCCCCTACTACGAGCACTCCGGTGCAAGGAATACAAGATCAATCTCTCAGACTGGACGTAGGGCCTCGATTGCCCGAACCAGTATAAACCTTGTGTCTCTTTGCATCACCATCCGGGATTAGGGACACGCAGTACAAATTCACTCGTTGGTTGAGGGCCCCCCGGTTCCAAAACACCGACAAGATGAATGAGAGGCTGGACTACTTCAGTTTATGTGCCTGTGTACGAGTTAGTTTGCCTCCTCACCTTCTCCTTGTCATAGCTCTACGCCCCTTGCACACCCCTATCACCTAGCTTGGCCAGTGTGATGCTCTAATCGTTGTGCCACGCTTGTGCGTCTCCCTTGTGATGCTTCCTAAGGGGAAATGAGGAGAGGGTGAAGAAGAGGGTAGGGGCATGTTTGGTTGGTTCCTTCAACTCGTCGCACCGTAGATGTGGATCACCAAAACTACGGCAGTGAAAACAAGGGGACATTCAGTTGTTTTGGCTTCTCCTATCAACTAAACTTTTCTCATGCACTTATATTGTCATCTAGCTACATTTATACTATCTTATTAATATATTTACAATGATTTCTTCAGTGTAATATATTGAACAGAGTGATGTAATTTGGGGATAACACAAGATCTTAGACAAATATATGCCAAATTTTCAAAAAAATTACAAATTTTTTCTATGGATTCCACCTACCAAATATATGTCAAATTATTCACAAATATCATCAAACTTCATAAATCTAAAAATTTATAAATGGAAGAACAGAGTAGAGAATAACATACAATAGAGAGCACATCTCATCTTTGAGCGACAGAGAGAAAGCAGGAGGAAGCAGAGGATGGCAGCGGTCGTGCCAGGATGCCTGTCGGGGATGTCGCACCTGCACCAGGGACGCTTGCACGGGGGCAGCAGGGCGGCCTAGGTGCGGTGGCCTAGGAGCGATGACCTGGGTGCAGCAGCCTGGGGGTGGCGGCGGCAGCCTGGGTGCAACTGCATGGGAGTGGAGCGCGGTCGAGCAGAGCTTGGCGGGCGGCGGACTAGGGGCGAAGCGCGGTCGGGCAGAGCGGGAAGGAAGCGACGAGTCTGAACCTGTGCGACAGATCGGATTGCAGCCAATCTTCCTATGCAGATCGGACACACACAAATTCGGTTGGTGGAGGCGCAACAAACAATCGGTTGAGATATAGCATTTCTCTTTTTCAGCTATACTGAGTTTCTGAGTGACTGACGAACTAGTGTGTGTTAGATTGATCTCCACTAGTTGGCCCAATGGTCAATTGGACCCTTGATCCATGCCCTGATCGGAGGTGCCCAGCTGTTCTCCTAGCTAATGGGCCCCCATCGTGCAGCGCTATAAAGAGGAAGGTGGGGGCCGGGGCGCAAGGTATGAGGCTCACCGCAACCGTCAGCGCCCTACCGAGGTTCCTAACCCTAGTCTGATCTATAGGGCACGCTGTGAGTGACGGGAAGCTTCACCGCCTTCGCCGCCGTCACTAGACCGCGTCTGCACTGTTGCCACCTTCGACACCCTAGCGGGCGCGTTAAGCTACCTCTACTCCGACACTCGAGGCCACGTCACTATGGCACCATGGCCGCGACGCTGCTTGGTGAGGTACATCAACAAGTTCTTTTATCTAAGTTTATAATTTCCTGACTGATCTACACCTAGAGGTCCTACAAATCTATCAATGGTATCAGAGCTATGGTACTAGTGTGTAGATCTAGCAGATTAGGGTAGAAAATAGAATAGAAATCAAGAATCAAGTGATTCAAATCGGATCCAACCCAAAACCCTAACCCTAACCCTAGAGTAAGGATGAAGGAGGGGAGAACCTACCCGGACTCCCCGCTGCACATCACCACCGCCGTCGCGTGGGTAGAATCCCGCCGTCACACAGGCAGAATGGGTCAAGCCGCCGCTCGACGCTCGATCGCCGGCGCATGGGCTCAGGACACCGACGCAGGACTGCTCGACGATGGCACGCTCACCCACTTGGGAGCGTGCGCTCCAGCAAGGGGACTCGCGGCAGCGGCGCACTCTTCATCTCCGACGTCGGTTGCACTAAGAAGAAAGGGGAAGATCTAGGGTTTACGGCGAGCCCACCATAGCACATGTGGGGAATGGGGCACCGTCGCCTAGACCCCTTGACGGCAGCGCACTCAGCTTAGGGCGAGCACGCACGTCGATGAGGGGACCAGCGGCGGCGCCATTACCGCTGCTCTTTCACTGCTCGGCTGCGTGTGCAGCGAAGAGAGAGAAGGTCAAGAAAGAAATGAGTTAGGGTTTCAGGAGCAACGCCACGATCGTCATTTTTATTCTGAGCGAAACGCGTGGACGACCGTCGAATGTAGATCAACAGCTCAGAATGCATCAGGCCGAAAGCGGCCCAAGCAGGATCAAAGATTCCTGGCCTAGGCCCAGGCTGTGGCCTGGTCATGGGGGAGCGGGCGCGCGTCGTGTTGGGCTGTTGCTGGGCCGCGAGCGCGGGCATGTAGGCAGTGTTTCGCTGCTGGGCCGCGTACTATTTCAACGGGCTAGGCAAAATGAAGAGTAGATACCGAGTCATGTTTATTCATTTTTAGAAACAAATTTTGATGATTTTTTTGTCTAGTTTAAATCTTTGTTAAAATTTAAATCAACGGGATAATTTTTCAGAGAGTAGATGAATACAGTGAAATACTTCTAAAAAGTAGATAAAGAATTTTTTTTATATTTCTGCTGCAAAGTTTAATGCTGATTATCTTCTAAGTAAATTCGAACCAACAGGAGAATTTAATTTTAAGAGCAGTTACTATTAGTAAATTATGATTATGTTTATCCTGTGATTAAATTAGAACCAACGAGAAAATTTAAATTAGAGGAGTAGTCTGATTTGTTTATGTTAAATTATAGTATTGTTATTTTCTTACCCACGCTGATGATAACAATATTATAATGAGTTTAAGATTAAAGTTTAAATCTCTAATAAATTTTACACCGACATATGGTCAAATTTTCAGAGAGTAGATAAAGACCAAGAAATGCTCATTAACTAATAGAATGTATTTTATTATCGTGTTTCGTTGCAATAATATTGATTATCTTCTAATTAAATTTGAACCAACGGGAGAATTTAATTTTAAAGAGTAGTTATATGTCTTTCAAGTTAATATATGAGTTTTATGTATTATTTCTATTTTATGTCCAACGGTGATGTAGAATTGATACAGAAGCATCTTGTAAGTTTTATTTTTTAACCAAGATCACTCGGCTGCATGTCAACGGGTTGCAATGCTGGGGTATATGAATGAAAAGGCTTGAGTCAAGCTAGTCCAGGACAGTTTTTTTTTGTTAGTTTACTAATTTTCTGATTAAATTGGAACCAACGAGAAAATTTAATTGAAAAATAAAGTATAAGTGAATGTTTTAGTCATCATGACTAAATTTTTTGTTACCGTAATTTGTATATAGATTTATCCCGCATGGGGAAAAGTTTGACATAGTACTTATGCTAGTCAATCATGTATGGTGGGAGAAGTTTTGTGATAACTCATATGTTTTTGTATCTCGCATAGCGAGAGAAGTTTGGGTAGCTCTTATACTATCCTAGTATTGACCATGTCACAATAGAAATACATCATCATGGATAATACTAATCAAAGGACAAGAAAAAGATGCAAGCGTGACTTACAAAAGTATAGTTAATAAAAGACCTCGTTGAGTTCTTGAAGTGGAACGAGGAAAGTGTACTCCTATATGGATCAAGAAATAACTTTATTTGCATGGTATAATTATGTGAATGAAGTAAGTCATAAGTGTCTCCTCATTCACAGTTTTCTGAATAGTTCTCAAAATTATTGCAGCATAGTTTATGCCATATTTCGAGGGGAAGAATTATGAGATGAATTAAGAGTAAGAATTAAGATCAATTAAGAAACTACTATTTATTAAGAGTGAGATAAAGATGTTGATGAATATATACTCTTCATTAAGAGTGAGATATAGATTTTGTAAGAAACTGAGTGAGATAAAGATTTTGATGAATATGATCGTTGGTCATAACAATGATACCCCTAAGCAGAGAAACAACTAAATTCCTAGATTTTTTAAAGTTCTGAGAGAAAGATAGCGTAGTCACCATCAAAGATATTAAAGCGGTGCTTAAACAGAGAAACATTTAAATTCCTAGATTTTTTAAAGTTCCGATAGAAAATAGCGTAGTCATCATCAAAGATATTAAAGCGACGCTTAAAGCGTCATATAAGACTTTAACAGAATGAACCCAAATAAGAAATTGGAAGATACACTATCTTTATAAAAGATGGGGTGATCTAGGGGAGCATGGTATGTAGAGATCTATGACTTGAAGTGAAGCGGGACTGCATGCCCACTTCAGTAATTCAAAATAATGAATTTCTCGATACCTATTGATATTGTATGACTTATACAATACCTGTTGTCGGCTCTTCAAAAAAGGAATAATATAAACAAGGATCTTATAATACATGAGCCTGCAAAATCAATTGCCTCTTGGCAATGAAGAGCAACAATAACCCACATAAAAGTGCCAGTAGTTGAGGCCCCAGAAGGTCTCAAAGAATTAGTAAACCGGTTTTCTGACGACTATGAAGTCTATGTTAGTGAAGAAATTCAAATTGAGGGTGATCCCACCTTATTTGAAGAAGCCATGAGAAATGTTTACTCGTTTGAATGACAAGAAGTTATGGAAGTTGAAATGAATTCGATGAATACCAACGATGTTTATGACTTAGAAAAAATTTCTAATGGAGTCAAAATAATAGGCTGTGAAAGGATCTACAAGATAAAATGTGACTCAAAGGGAATGTAGAAAGATATAAAGCATGACTTGTAGCAAAAGGCTTTACGTAAAGAGAATGAATAGATTACGATGAGAGTTTTCTCTCCAATCTCATGCAAGGATTTTTTTAGAATCATAATGGTGTTATTGGCACATTACGACTTAGAGATACATCAGACTGATGTAAAGACGACATTCCTCAACGAGGATTTGTATGAAAACGTTTACATGGCACAACCCAAAGGTTTTGTCGTAGAAGAAAAAGAACGTGTGGGATGCCGTCTATAGAAATATATTTATAGGTTAAAATAAGTCTCTAGACAGTAGTATTTGAAGTTGATGAAACGATAAGAAAGTTTGGGTTTAAAGAAAATGAGAAGGACAATAGCGTTTATGCGAAGTTCTAGAATAGAAAATTCTTTTTCCACATCCTGTGTATAGATGACATCCAACTCACTAGTAGTAATGTTAATCTGATATTGGAGAAGAAGAAGTCTTTGTCCTAAAGTTTCAATGTGAATGATCTTGGTGAAGCCTCATTGGTTCTAGGAATTGAAATTCACCGAGATAGATAAAAAGGGGTATAAGGACTATCGCAAAGGCATACTTAGAAAATATTCTAAAGAAATAAAATATGCATGTGAGTAAACCTACACCTACTTCTATAGTCGAGGGTAACAGATTTGGGAACTTTCAGTGTTTTAGAAACCGATATGAAACCGATCAAATGAACATAGTTTCATATGCTTCAACTGTTGGAAGCTTAATGAATATACAAATAAGAACTTACCCTAACGTAGCTTGCGTATCCGGGATATTTTGACAGAAGTCCAATCCAGATATAGATCACTAGAATGTAGTTAAGAATGTCTTGTAATTTTTATAAAGTATCACAGGTCTCATGTTGAGTAAAAAATAACAAGTACTCTCAAATAGTTATGGGTATAAATGTTAAGTTTTAGCGAGATGTATAGTGAAATACATAGTAGTTGCTAACACTCTCAGTTGAAGTATTATTGTGGAAAAGCTCCAATAAAACAGTTGTGATGTCATCAATTCCAAGCAGATAGCGTCCCCTCACGTGGACCCACCACCAAGGCACCAACCTAGGCAGGCACAGCACTGTGCTTCACACATACTCCACACTTCCAGAGGCTCACAGTCATAGCAACTGACAGCTCCTGCTCCCTCCAGCAGCATTAGTCCATCGCGTCAACCACCAGCACCACCAGTCACTCCCCCAAGGCCCCAAATCACGATGGAGCCCGCGGGCACGATCGTCTTCGTGTCCGTCGACGTCACCAACTTTGGCTTCAACGTCTTCTCCGTCGTCGTCCCTGAGCCCGCGTCCACCGATGCCGAGGCTGGTGTCTCCGCAGTGGAGCTCGACAAGCGGCACCACACGGACGACATCTCCGTCAACTTCAACGCCCAGTTCGCGGACAATGACGGCGACGCGGTCGCGTTCGTGTTCGAGCGGACGGGGGCAGCGAGCCTGTTCCTCTCTAGGCCAGGGTCCGAGCGCCCGGAGCCGCTCCCAGCCACGGAGGGTAGCCTGTTCCATGACCGCCCCACGGTGCGTGGCGGCCGGGTGTACTTCGTCTCCGCGCACGAGAAGCCGGACCAGCCGTTCCAGAGCTGGGCCACCGTGTACGCGGCGCGTGTGGGCGTGAACGGCAAGGAGGGGAAGCCCGAGAGGCTCACCCCGCGTGGCGTCGTGGACATGAGCCCCGCCGTGTCCGCCTCGGGCGACCTCGTAGCTGTCACGGAACCGACCAATTTATAAGAGCACAAGTACAAAAACAATCGCCGAAACGATCAAATTCTCGAACTTGAGCCCATATAAACCCGGTAGTCAACCGAAATCTCGAAGGATTTCAAACCAACTTGCATACAACTAAGATCACAGTAATTCAACATAACATATCGTACGTTACAACATTTTGCATACGTTCGCAAATAGGTTATATCATCACAGAGTCATTGTTATTACAAAACAAGTCTTGTAAACATGCGGAAGCAAATAGTTTAACTCACACACCGAGTTCAAATACACATACTGGTTTGCTGATCATAGACCGCAAAAGCATTCAGATAAGAGAAAAGAGATCATGCCCATGATCTAGTTTTCATCACCCGCCGGGTGGAGACAATACTTGCAGAATCCCTGATATAGAAGGTCATCTGCAACAAGAGGGAATAAACCCTGAGTACGGGAATATACTCAGCTAGACTTACCCGTCGAAAACCAAACAAATGACACCAAGGATTATGCATAGCTTAATGTAGTGGAGCTGGCTGACACTTTCTTTTTGTAGAAAAGCATAAGTAAGAATGATCAACTCTTAACCTGAACTAGCAGTAACTTTTTAGCCATTAACCTGTCATCTATATTAGCACCTGTACTAAGCAATCATTTTATTAGGGTGCAAACATTAATAACCATATTAGGTATTCATTGTGGCAACCTTATCATCATCCATTTAACAATATCGTTAAATTAATTGAATCTATGTTGCCGCTGCTCAGTCAAGTTCTCACTATCCGGGAGAGACGACGATTCGAATCGATTCCTATCCAGCTAGAGGGGTATTCCTAAACACAAACCCTGCTTCCCCCGTCAGGGTCGCAACAAGTCACCTTTGGTACAATTCAGGAGTCGCGGGTCCAAACAGATCGGCATTCTCAGAGAACCACTCTGCCAAGGTTGTTCGGGACTCTAACCCGCCTTGGACTTATGCCAATGGCTCTCCGCACATCCTTACTACCTCCAGAGTGCCGCCACTGCTCGCGTTCCCGGCCTGAATCGAGCTACTAGGCTTCGTGGTCAGAATGACTTATCCGGCCAGCTAAGTGTTAGGCTGCGTTCAACATGACATGAGGACGTACAGCGTATCGATCCTTAAACAACTCAGACGGAGTCACTATGTTCAAACCTACACAAGACCCCGCCCGGTCTTAATTCATTATTCACATGGTTCTTTTCCACGATAGCAAATATAGCCAACCGTAATCCACCTCATCCTAAAGCTCGCAGGTGATAGGAAATCACCTGACTTCTACCGCACTAAGCATGGCTAAGCATTTAACCCGTTCCTGAACTTAAATAGGATTCCAGTGCGATGTCTGGATAAGGAAGTATATATAATACAGCAATTGGTTCCAACCAATTCCTATACTTAATGCATCATCAACAATAAAAGATACTCAATGTATTTGTAAAAACATGGAAGGCTTAATATGCTCCAGGGCTTGCCTTTCAAGAATGAGGAAGGCTGGTGGTCAGGGCACTCGGGCAATTCCTCCGCGGCGACTGCTTCATCGGGTTCCTGCACCTCGGGTTCCTCCTCGTGGTTGGCTCCCTCAAACTCTAGCAACGTCACTCCCTCCGGCACACCTATTGCATGAATGCGCAAGATAAATATCATGGATGCACATGAACGAATGCCAGGGATGCTCGGGGAATGCACATGTTCGCTGTAGTTTGCATATTCCAACTTAAGCCCTATTCAATCACTTTACTTACCAAGTTTATACAACCTAATGTATAATTGCTCATCTTCAGTTAATGACCTAGCACCTGCACCTAAGCATATTCTCAAGTTAGGCTAACCCCTAAACAATCAACGAGAACATTGCAACCACATATACTCAAGCAATTGTATTTTAGCAAAATGAATACTATGTAGCGGTGCAGTAAACTAGCCATAACTGGAGATTTATAAATCCAAATGATATGCAACAAGACAATCTAGAAAGATTATAAAATTGTCTACAATACATTTTCAGACCTCAGAGCATGATTCAAACCTTTACCAGGTCGAACTCATAAATCAACAGAACTCTGTCCTCACAAGGCAGAGAATAAGCAAAGACTGGAACCTAACTTTAAACAGCTGTAGTTTCTAAATTACTGGGCCAAATGCCCTCAAATTTTGACAGGAGCTAGCTACCTAATTTATCTACAACTCTTGTATTCATCTCATTCACAGAAAACCAAAATATCATGGGGAACTTTCCAAAGTCCCCAGATCTGTTCAGAGGGACATAATGCAAACAATTAATTATTAACTTATGATATAAACACTTAATTGGACAAAACTAACTTTACTGATATATCACACATATCACAAGAACACCAGAAAGTAGGGTGTTCATCACCAAAACATTTCTTTTAATACCTTTCTTAATTTATTTAATTAAATAGAGGAAATAGTAAACATATATGAAGCTACACCATTAAATCTACAAAAATTACAGTAAACCCTGCATGCCCTAAGTAGACTACCATAAAAATTTCACACCATTTTAGTAAGTACAACAGCCTACACAAAAATGGTAAGACAGAATGGCTTAAAATGACATAATTAGGAAACCTTAGTGAAAAGGGTCAAGCAACAGATTTCATATTTTTCCTAGCATCCTTAGGGTACTAGGATACTCTCCAATAAATTTCATGGTCAATGGATTCATAAATAATTTACTAAAATTCACCCAAGTATCTACCAATGATAAAAAGAAAATCTATAACTCAAAAACTACACATGCAATGACTCTCAAATTTTAACCAGAGCTTCTACTATACAAGACTAGCTTACCCACAAAATTTCATAATTTTTGGATCACAGAAACTTAAGATATGATTTAAACAAGTTTGCATGCATTCAAAAACACTTTTCAAGTTCCTATTTAATTCATCTAAAATTTCTACATAATATGCTCAAGACATATTTTTCTTAAATACTAGACCTAATTGTGAGTCTAACAAAATTGGAACCATCCAATTTGAATTTACAAAACAGGAGATACAAAAATATCAAATCAGCATTCAAAACTGCATTTTTGAACTAGCCCTATGACTACACAGTCACTGACGTGTGGGACCCGGCCGTCAGCCGGACCCACTGGTCAACGACAGCGAAGTAGGGGAGGCGGCTGCGACGCGCGAAAGACGGCGTAGCTCGCCGGCGGCTACTTCACCGGCGATGCGGAGGGTACCTCCGTGCTCGCTATGACCTACCACGTCAAATGACCTACTAACTCTAAGCTCTAGCAGACTCGAGGTAGGGCAACCATGGCGCACGGCTGCTCGGCGGAGCTCCGGTGGTTCGGCTCAACGGCGATGGCGACCGGATTAGCACAATCTCGGGCTATGCCGAGTTTCCCCATCCCAATGTGAATCTAGTGCACCCCCCTAAGGACCCGCGATGGTCGGAGATGGGTTGGCCACGGTGACGGGCTGCGGCGGCGACATTCCGACGAGGCTGTGCGCGGCGGGAAAGCTTACCGAGCACGGCTAGCAAGCAACCTTGGGTGCGATGCGACGGTGGATACGCGGAGGAGCTAAGGCAGTGGCGAATGGGCAACGAGGCGCGAGCTTGCTCGACGAGGGCGGAGCTGATCGGTGGCAATGGTGGAGCTGCGGCTTCTCTGTTGCTGCGCTCGGTGGAGGCGATGGAGGAGCAGAGCGCGCGGGCGAGCAGGCAGGCAGCAGTGCGTTTCCCATTTCAAGACGGCCAGCGCGCGGCGCGGTCAGGGCGAGCCGAGCGCGTGGTGGACACGCGGCGGCCGGTCTCTATTGCCGGTCGGCCATGACCGGTCTGAAGCTCGCGTTTCAGCGTTCATCGAGTCCGACTGACAGGCGAACTTTGACACCGATTAACTCCTAAACCGTGACATATTAGAAGAAACAATGAACATGAAAGTTGTAGCCCGTACTTCCATCTTCAATTTCTATTTAAGTGCCAAGGACTAATTCTCAACGAATACAGAGTAAAATCGAGCCAAAGTTAGCTCCTTCAAACTGTAATTGCAATCAATACTTAGAAAAATTCTTAAGTGAAGAATCAGCCCTGATTTCTGGCTTGTGGGCCCAAATTGAACATGTTGTGCACATTTTCATGAGATGGCCATAAAATAACTTTTGTTCCTTACATAATTCTCTACATCTTTGCTTTAGGTTGCTCAGACATGCAAACATCCTAAGCCACACTTTTTAAACAGTCAAACAAAAGGTTCAGGGGTCAAATTTGGTCAAACCATGACTTGGAAACCTAATTAGTCAAAGTGACCAACATGAACAATGTTCCAAAAGACATTCTATGTGTAACTAAGTTACTTACAAGTATTTCTAGCCACACCATGCATTGGTCACACAAGAATCAATCAAGGTATGTACTAAAACAATGAAAAACACAAAAAAATATTGCAAATGTTTCATAGTTATGTTTCACATGTTTCATGATCTTGTTGCATAGTATTAACTAATCTTGTTTCACTAAGTGAGTGGCACATGTTGCACTCAAGTGTTGCACACTTTACATTTCATAAAAGAGACAACACACATGAAACATACAACATGTTGCAATGTTTCGAAATCATGTTTCATGTGATATAAGTTCACGAATGGATGCATGATGCTCATGTTCATGAAATGCAGTGCAAATGTGGAAGGCAAACACCTGAGGTGTTACAGTAGCCGTGGCGTCATAAGGCGACCGTCCCTGGGCGTTCGACTTCCGGGTCCTGGTCCCGCACCTGCAGCCGGTGCGGAGCCCCCTGTCGTCCCTCCGGATGCTCCGCGTGAACGGCACGTTCCCGTCCTCGCCCGATGCGGCGCACCTCGCCGTGAACGGCGACTTCTTCACGACGCCGGGCGTCATGGTGCTTCGCTCCGACGGGTCCAGACGGTGGACGGTGAGCAAGGAGCCCAACCTGTTCTACACCACCTGGAGCCCCACCGAGCCCGGGGTGGTGTTCACGTCCATGGGCCCCATCTTTGAGACCCCGAAGGCGACGGTCCGGATCGCGCGCGTTGAGTTGGACCCGGCTGACCTCACGGACGACGACCGCGGGGAGGTGATCGGCGCGATGGTGCGGCCGCTGACCCGGCCGGAGGCCGGCAACGACGCGTTCCCAGCGGTGTCGCCGTGCGGACGGTGGCTGGTGTTCCGGTCGGGCCGGACGGGGCACAAGAACCTGTACGTCGTCGACACGGCGCGCGGCGAGGACGGAGGCGTCCGGCGGCTGACGGAGGGCGAGTGGATCGACACGATGCCAAGCTGGTCGCCGGACGGGAGCCTGATCGCGTTCTCGTCGAACCGGCACGACCCGTCGAACCCGGCCGCGTTCAGCATCTACCTGGTGCGGCCCGACGGCTCCGGGCTGCGCCGCGTGTACGTGGCCGGGCCCGAGGGCAGCGCGGAGGCGGACAAGGATCGGATCAACCACGTGTGCAGCCCGGACTCGCAGTGGCTGCTGTTCACGGCCAACTGGGCAGCGTCGTGGCGGAGCCCATCTCGGGGCCCAACCAGTTCCAGCCGTACGGGGACCTGTACTTGTGCCGCCTCGACGGCTCGGGCCTGCGCCGCCTCACCTGCAACGCCTACGAGAACGGCACGCCGGCGTGGGGGCCCGCCAGCGCCGGGCTCGGGCTGGAGTCGCTGGCGTTGGGCCCGCCCGCCGGGGAGAACGCCTTGGGCCAGTTCGACGAGCCGCTGTGGCTTACTTGCGACGTCTGATGATGACTCTCAGACTCCGGTCTCCGGATTGGGATAATAAGAATCATGACGCTGTATCGCTGTTGTGGACGCCCCTTTTTTTGTTTCGTTGCTGAATAAAAAGGGTTGTTTCACGTTCAAAAAGGAAGAATAAAAAGGTCGTGCTTGCGTGGACTCCATTATCCATTGTCAGCTAAAGTTGCGTTTCAGTGGAGTACGGAGTGTACCTGTTATAGTTGGGTGAAGTGAACGTCTAGGGCTCTTGGCATTCACTTGATGCCGACCGTTTGGTTGCACGTAACATCAAGAGGAGGGTACAAACTACAAAGTGCAAACCTTTTCAGCAGGGATGCCCCCATGCACACCACACAGATGAGATGATCGATGACGATGACCATTTGCAGGCAGCAGTAATGGTGTTTTGGCGAGTGGGCTGGCTGTACCTACATGCTTGCACAAAGGGGGGGCCACTTAGCTGGTTTTAGCGCATCTTTTTTTTGAGAGAGAGGAGGTTTCAGCCCATCTGAGTTCAAAAGAGCCCGTCTAAGAGAGATTCCACCCAAAACTGAATTGGGCTCCAAAAACTAGTTGAGCCCATTGTTGCATGGGCCGAACTCCTTCATTACAGCCCATCACTAGTTGAGCTCCGGAGGCCGACGCAGGTGCCACGAGGCTAGCTACGCGGCGCCCATGCACCGCGCCTGGGTGCCACTTCTCAACGCGGTCTGTCCGTCCACCACCGATCTCGCCAGATATATATGCGCACGCTCGATCAGTTCCTTCTTCTCTCACTGAGGTCTCCATTGCGCGGAGTCGTCAGCAGCTGTCTTCTTGTAAGACAACAACATCGACAAGCTAGCTAGCTACTCACAGTGGTACAAGCTCGCAGCGCACTTCGATCGGCGGCACCATGCCGGGGCTCACCATCGGCGACACCGTCCCCAACCTGGAGCTGGACTCCACCCACGGCAAGATCCGCATCCACGACTACGTCGGCGACGGCTACGCCATCATCTTCTCCCACCCCGGTACTATACGCTCGCTCGGCCATATGCTTGCATGCACGCACATTCTGTCCATCTCTGTACTGATGCATGTCATGACACAACAGCCGACTTCACACCGGTGTGCACGACGGAGATGGCGGCGATGGCGGGGTACGCCAAGGAGTTCGAGAAGCGTGGCGTGAAGCTGCTGGGCATCTCGTGCGACGACGTGGAGTCGCACAGGGAGTGGACCAAGGACATCGAGGCGTACGGCGGCGGCAAGCACAAGGTGACGTACCCGATCCTGGCGGACCCGGGTCGGGACGCCATCCGGCAGCTCAACATGGTGGATCCCGACGAGAAGGACGCCAAGGGGGTGAGCCTGCCGTCCCGCGCGCTCCACGTCGTCGGGCCCGACAAGGCCGTGAAGCTGAGCTTCCTGTACCCGGCCACCACGGGGCGGAACATGGACGAGGTGCTGCACGCCGTCGACTCGCTGCTCACCGCCGCCAAGCACGGCGGGAAGGTCGCCACGCCCGCCAATCTCATGTAAGGATTCCTTCAGAATCATAATAGCATTAGTGGCACATTACGATTTGGAATTACATCAGATGGATGTAAAGACGGCATTTCTCAACGGAGACTTAGAGGAAAATGTTTACATGGCACAACCGAAAGGTTTTGTCATGAAAGAAAAAGAACGTTTGGGATACCGCCTAAAGAAATCTATTTATGGATTAAAACAAGCTTCAAGACAGTGGTACTTGAAGTTTGATCAGACAATAAAGAATTTTGGGTTTAAAGATAATGTTGAGGACAATTGTGTCTACGCAAAGTTTAAGAATGGGAAGTTTATCTTCCTTGTCCTATATGTGGATGATATCTTACTTGTTAGTAGTGATGTCAGTCTACTACTAGAGACAAAGAAGTTTTTGTCCTCAAAATTTGATATGAAAGATCTTGGTGAAGCTTCGTTCGTTCTAGGGATCGAGATTCACCGAGATAGAAGTAAAGGGGTATTAGGACTGTCACAAAAGACATACATAGAAAAAGTCTTAAAGAAATTCAGTATGCACAAATGTAGTCCCTCACCTGCTTCTATAGTCAAGGGCGACAGATATGGGGATTTTCAATGCCCCAGGAACCAATATGAGATCGATCAAATGAAAGTGGTTCCATATGCTTCAGCTGTTGGAAGCTTGCAATATGCTCAAGTGTGTACGCACCCTGACTTAGCATTTGTTATCGGGTTACTTGGCAGATTCCAGAGCAATCCTGGAATAGAACACTGGAAATTGGTAAAGAAAGTCTTGCGTTATTTGCAAGGAACGAAAGGCCTCATGATGACATATAGAAGATCGGATTCACTCCGTATAGTGGGATATTCAGATTCTGATTATGCGGGAGATAATAGAAAATCCACGTCTGGATATGTGTTTACTCTCGCAGGGGGAGCTATTTCATGGAAAAGCTCAAAGTAAACCGTCACTACATCGTCCACAATGTATGCCGAGTTTGTAGCATGTTATGAGGCAACGGGGCAGGTGAACTGGCTAAAGAAGTTCATACCCGATTTGAAGGTGGTTGACGACATCAACAGACCACTGAAGTTATACTGCGATAATAATCCAGCAGTACAGTATGCTCACAACAATAGGTCAAGTGGTGCTGCCAAACACATTGACATAAAGTATTATGTTGTGAAGGATAAAGTTCGGGATCAAATGATAAGTCTTGAGCATATAAGTACCGAAAAGATGCTCGCGGATCCGCTTACAAAAGGCTTACCACCCAACGTGTTCAGAGAACATGTAGTCGGCATGGGTTTAAGGGAAAGCCTATGATTCCTGAACTATAAAGGGCTCAAAAGTTAAAGTAACTATTTCAGATCAGAGATGTGCATTGTAGCTGTTAAATCTATCGGTGATTGACCGTGACGATGAGACATGCTCTATGCATCATCTGTGAAGAAATGAGTAAGGATAAAAGGATTGAAGTTTAAAGTTTAAAGATAAAAGTAATAGTGAGATCAAGGGGAAGAATGTTAGATTGATCTCCTAACCAATAAGCCCAACGACTTATTGGGCCTTGGTCACGCGCCCTGATCGGGGGCGCCCAACCCTACATGGTTGGTGGGCCCCCCGTCGCACTGCGCTATATAAAGAGGTGGGGGCCGGCGGCTCAAAGGACGAGGTTCGCCGTGAGCCGCAAACCCACCGACAAACCCTAGACCGATCTAAGAGGGCGCGCAGCCAGCGATGGGAAGCTCCGCTGACTCTCGCCGTCGCCACTGCTACGCCCCGTCTGCACTGCATCGACGTCCGTGCAACCTCTACTCCACCCGTCGCTGCCCGTGTGCTGCCTCCATCAACGAACCAGTGATGGCCAGCTCAACCGCGACTTCATCCGAAGGCTCAGGTTCAACACCAGCATCTCTACCCTATCTCCCACTCTCTACTTGTTCTAGTTCATCATGTTCAACAGCAAACCGTCTAGATCTACCCTAGTCGATCCACAGTTTACAACACCGGCAGCTCAACATGGTGGACCCCGACGAGAAGGACGCCAAGGGGGTGAGCCTGCCGTCCCGCGCGCTCCACGTCGTCGGGCCCGACAAGGCCGTGAAGCTGAGCTTCCTGTACCCGGCCACCACGGGGCGGAACATGGACGAGGTGCTGCGCGCCGTCGACTCGCTGCTCACCGCCGCCAAGCACGGCGGGAAGGTCGCCACGCCCGCCAACTGGAAGCCCGGGGAGTGCGCCGTCATCGCGCCTGGCGTCTCCGACGAGGAGGCCAGGAAGATGTTCCCGCAGGGGTTCGAGACCGCCGACCTGCCCTCCAAGAAGGGCTACCTCCGCTTCACCAAGGTCTAGCTAGCCGGTCGTCTAGGTGTTCGACCGACTGTTCGCTGCCGGTCGGCCGGCGTCGTCGCTCGTTAGTCCGCGCGCGCGGATCTCTCGTGTCACCTGCTGGTGCTTCTGAAGTCTCTATATGGGCTCTCTATGTATGTGTGTATGTTCTAAGTATGCTGTAAGCCTGTAACGCCACTCGTCTCGTGTAGTGGTGGAGAACAGTAGTGTCGTTTAGCAACGTCCATGTCCTCTCTTCTGAACTTGTCGCGCACATCTGTATGTGTGCGATGTACTTACGTGTCGTCTGCCCGTAATCGGAAGTATCCGCCTGTGCGTTCTGGGAAAAAAAGTTAAGTGCGTGCATACTGCTGTCCCTCAACCGGTGATGCGTGTCAGCGTGTCACCAACTCACGACGTCGGCGTTTGGCTCGCCGGCAGCCCATCGACTCGGATCCCTTCGGGCTTAGATTCCCCAACACAGCAGCGGCCATCGTTCTCGGGCTGGAGAAGCGCCGTAATTACAGGAGCCTTCCGAGACGGGATCACACGGCCACCCGAACTGATTTCTGCGCGACGCCACTCCTGCCATTCCGCCGAACACCTCGAGGGCATCACTTCCTTGCCTCATCTTTCACAAGCCAGTGATGCCCACACTGCACAATAACACCTCACAGTCACAGCGTCATAAAGGATAGCAGGGCCACGTACAATGGGGAGGTTGCAGCCTTGCAGGACGACAGCACCGCGTCGGCATAGATGCCACCGTCTCCGTGCCGGCGAGATGACGAGGGGGAGCATGCGCGGTCATGCGGATGACAGCCAACAAGCGCCGCTTGTGTCAGTCTCTCGGAGCCAAGCTCCATGCGAGCTACACGAGCGAATAGCCCTCTTGGAGAGGCGCTTGGCAACGCGATCTGCAGCCTCTCCACGCGTCCTCAGTCAGAAAGGGTATGCACGGAGTATCGTTGGACAGTGTACCATCTAATTTTTTTCACCAGCAACAGGCATTGTACGAGCCAGCCATTAGAGCGTATTCAAGAGTTTCCAAAATCCACATTTAATCTAGATTTTTTTAGTAAGATTGAAAAAAATATCTCCCCGACTTTTTATCTCAACTTCCAATCTTTTCGCATTAGGGAAAATCAATCTTGAAACGATACGTGCTCATCTAATAGATCAAAGCTGACATGGTGGGCGGACATTTTTTAATGAAATTGGTGGTGGACGGACATGGAGAAGAATAAGGAGAGATGATATGTTTCCATAAGGAGAGACGATGTGGCTCCTCCTCCGCCGCTCGCCGTCTTTCTAACCGGTGTGTTGTCTTCTCTCCCCAAGGCCTAGCGCGGCCTAGCATGGCCCACCGTCCCCACCTCCCCCCTCATATATAAGCGCACGCCGTGGCGGCTCTCCCTCACACCCTGAACCCTAGCTCATTTCATTTCATCTCGTCGCGCCGCTCTCGTCTCGCCTCGCTCTCGCGGTCTCGGCTCTGTCCTCCCCGACTCCGGTGAGGTGACCTCGACGATCAGCCTGCCGCCGGCGAGCAGCTCCCTACTCCTCCTACCTGATCCCCTCCCTGCTCCCTCTCTGCCTCTCCCTTCTCCCTATCCCTATCTTCCCTTTAGATCTCGGTGATTATATGAGTTCATGTCCCCGTCTGCCCCTCCTCCACGGCTCGTTGTCCTTCTAACTGGTGTGTCATCTTCTCTGGGTGGCCCTCGTCTTCTTCGGCACCGGGCTCCGGTTGCACAGGTACAACCCTAACCCTAACCCTAACCCTAACCCTAACCCTAACACTAACCCTAACCCTAACCCTTCTCTTCTTCCATTGATGAATGATGATTGATCTATTCTGATATATTGTTTTCCTCCTCCTTCATGTCTTTACGCAGGTCGGTAGCCGATGCATCGTCCTCTAGCTATGGCATAGAGCGACCAAGGCGGCACCGCGCACCGTTGAGGAACGGTGCTGGAGAGCCCTCTGCGGTCGAGGGGGCCATGGCTGGTGCTGATGATGAGATCGTCTGGTCGCTCACCGGCAATGACGATATCATCACGGCAGGCCTAGCACCTGAGGATGACGACGACACCCAAGGATGCTACTGCCTTGTTCAGTCTAGATGACGGCAGTGGTGAAGGGGCGACGGCGATTGGGACCTCGGTCTGGTCCAATGGCTCAACTCCATCTGTTGCTGGTGCTGGTACCTCTTCTGGACCTGGTGTTGGTAAGCGTAAATCTACTGTGTGGGTTAATTTTGATGAGATCTATGAGACTGTGAATGGTAGAAAAATCTGCACTAAAGCTACATGTAAAATGTGTAAGCATACTTTGTCTGCTAGATCTAATGCTAGCACTAGGCACTTAAAGAGGCACCAGAAATCTTGTAGGCAGAAAATTGATCAAGCTGCTAGGGTTCAGTCTAAGCAGCATATACCTCTGTTATATTCATTTGCATTCATTCTTAATCCTAGAGTTAAGATGAGAGATTTATTTAGAGTCCTGGAATTACTTAAAGAGAGCACTAGTTGTGATTATACTTCATGTTATGCTGATGTGAAAACTGAAATTTACAAGTTATTTAATAAATATGAGAGAAAGTTTGGTGCAGCTAGGAGTCAAAGGGTTGCACAGCCTGTAAGCCATACAGGTAAGAGAAAACAGGCATGGGAAAGAATCTTTGGAGGCCCTAGATCTGTTGTTGGTCCTTCCTCTGTCTGTGCCCCCACTTTATTTTCATCTGCTACTGCTAATGAGCTCTCAGTTTATCTGGACAGTGACAATGTCACTGCATATGAGGATGATTTTGATTTACTTCTATGGTGGTGTGACCACAAACTAACCTATCCAATCCTATCTATAATGGCTAGAGATATTATGTCTGTTTCTGTTTCTATTGTCTCTTCGGAATTATGTTTTAGCTTGATAGGAAGGATAATTGAAGAGCGCCGCCGCCGTCGCCTGTTGCCTGAAACTGTGGAGATGCTGGCATGCATAAAGGATTAGAGTTGGGAGAAAGCAGATTACAACATGTGTTGACAACCAAGAGCTGGAGGACTCCTTCAAGAATCTGTACCTCGACCATGATGCAAATGGGGCTGCCGGTACTGCTAGTTCATCTGGGGCTGGGGCTGGTTCATCTGGGGCTGGTACATCTAGGGTTGCAGGTTGCTGGTAATTAATCAGTTATCTCCATTTTGCATCTGTCATCTGTGGCTGTGACTGTGTGACTTGGGACCTTTGAACAATGATGGAAGACTTATTAAGAGTTATGCTGCACTCTTTTTCTCTTTCTAGAGTTTCTCACAAGGGTGAGTTTTACCTAGAAAACTTTTTAATGAGGTAGCATTGCACAAACAACCCAGTTATTTTAATTCTCTTGTCTTCTTTGGTTGTTTTTGTTAGAAACTTAGAATTGAGAATTTATGACTGTGATCAGTTTATTACTTGTGATTGTGAATGTGAAATACTGAAATGTGAATGAGTTGTGAAATGTGATTGTGATTGTGACTGTGATCAGTTTGAGGTGTTTTAATGACACTAGGCTGTGGGCTGGCACGACGCGCGAATTTGGCCGTGCTTACTAGATTGGCACGGCACGGATTTCGGCCCGTAGGGCCGTGCTTGGGCCGAAGGCCTGGCACGATGCCCGGAAGGGCACGGCACGGAAGGCACGGCGTGCCGTGCCAGCCCGTCCCCCAGCGGGCCGTGCTTGGCCCGGGCTGGCCCGTTGGCCATCGAATATGATTTAAGCAATAAGTATATGATTTACTCCAAAAGAAACTCGCATGCAGTCATACACGAATGTGACCTAAATATAGTATACTAGTATATTCAATAGTTGCATGTTGAATGTACGTCAATATTCATCAATGTTCAGTATTTTTAAGTACCTACTATCATATCAGTAGTAGATCTCATTTGTCAGTATTTTATATGTTTAAGTATCTTCAAATATGTTGTCGGTTTTTTTATCAGTAGCTTGGTAGAGCCAGTACTATAACTTCGGTAGTTACTAGTACCTCTAAGTTGTTACCAGTATCTTCGAGTATTTTGTCGGTATCTTCAAGTATTTTTTTGTCACTACCATGGTACAGCCGGTACTGTAACTTTAGTAGTTGCTAGTACCTTTAAGTAGCTATCAGTATCTTCAAGTATTTTGTCAGTATCTTTAAGTATCTCGTCAGTTTTTTTCCATAGCTTCATACACCCGGTACTATAACTTCAGTAGTTGCTAGTACCTCTAAGTAGTTGTCAGTATCTTCATGTATTTTGTCAGTCTCGTCAATTATTTTGTTAGTAACTTGATATAGCCGATACTATAACTTCAATAGTTGCTAATGCCTATCCTCAAGTATTTAGTCAGTATCTTTAAGTATTTTATCAGTAGCTTGGTACAACTGATACTATAACTTCAAGAATTGCTAGTACTTTTAAGTAGTCGTCAGTATCTTCAAGTATTTTGTCAGTATCGTGACTCTAGTAGTTGTAAGTATCTTGTTAGTATTTTGTCAGTATCTTCCGTGATGTCACCGGTGGACACCGTAATGACACATTTCGTCAGTATTTTGTCAGTATCTTGCCATAGTTTTCAACATTTCACAGTATTCAGTATCTCAGTATATGTGAGCACAGCCATTCATGCGAGATCTGAACTGGACGCCGGCAACAACCATTCATGCGAGCACGAGTTCGGTAGTTAGCTTCAGTATTCCACATGATTCCATGCCAGTATTCCTCATTTTTTCTCTTTTTTTTTGCGTCCAGTGTATGCTAGCTCCCCTGAAATCCTAGTTTACAATAATAAACAAGACAACAGTTGCGAGTACATCCAAGCCATAGACCGATTTCAAAGCTGATGCTTCTCACACGTAGACTCACTGACCTCGAAGGCTCGAACGGTCGCACCATTTTCTTCCATCGCTGATTGGGCCATGGCTGATGTTGCTCCATACTCATGGCCGGTGGCTAGCTTCGCAGGAGGCATTCCAGGCGCCGTAACTCGATTAGCAGTTATTAGTATTGCTCAGTAATTCCTCGATTCGAGTAATTTTCTGTAGCAGTTCAAACCATGGCAGGCCAGATTAAACCTGACGCCGGCGGAGGCACCACCAGGAGATTGACGCCGGTCGCTGCATCAACGAGAAAAGCAACTTCGCGTGAGGGACTCAAAGCGCATGGGGCGTCTTGCAGGCTGTGCTGTAGTGGCCGCGCCTGTGCTATTCCGGCCGTGCCTGAGCTTTGAAGGCAGCGGATCGGAGGAGCCTGGAACTCGGAGCCTCTCGGAGTGGCGCACTGGTAGGACGAGGAGCCGCGAGGAGCGCGGGGCCGGCGGCCTCCGGTGGGCGAGGCGCTCGCGGGCTGACGGCTGGAGGCTCCAGCGGCAGTTGGGGCGCAGGCTGGGGGCGGCGCCGACCTGGGGGTGGACGCGGCAGGAGGCACCGATGTGTTTCGTCTGCAGTTGGTCGGGTGGAGTCGGACGGTTGGTTGGTTGGAGTAAGACGGGGGCGGGCCGGTTGGTTTAGGCGCATCAGATGTGTCTTGGTGTTCTAACACCGAAAATGTCACGACTCTGACGTCCGACGGTTTCTGGATGCGCGTAAGATAAGGATTGATATGGCACCGCGCGTTCTCCTCCACTCGTCTCTCACGGCCTTATTCGTTTGCACTGTAGTTTATTTACCAGGTACCGTTCCTCCATACGTTTGCTGCCGCTGCTCCTCTCCTCTTCCTCTCCTCCCCCATGGTTTCAGGAGCGCCGCACGCCCTTGACTGCGCTCCGCAGCGCCGTGAGCTGGCGGCGGCGCTCCTCCCCGCCTTCCGCCCGTCCTCCACACACCTCGCTCCCTCCCTGGCCGGTAGCGACGGCGTCCTCTCCCATTCCGGCGTCCTCCTCCCCCACCACGGCGGCTCCTTCTCCCACACCGACGCCTCCTTCCTCGACGTCGGCGTCCTCCTCCCCCACCCCGGCTCCCTCCTCAACACCGGCGACCTCCCCCACCACGGCGGCTTCTTCCCCCACACCGACGTCTCCTTCTCCGAGCCCGGCGTCCTCCTCTCCCACCTCGGCTCCCTCCTCCCCACTCCGGCAGCGCCCCTCCCCGAAACCGGCGTCCTCCCCCACAGGGAGCTCCGGATGCCCTCAGATCTAGCGGCCATGGTGTTCCCCATGCAGGCCCTCTCTCCCCCCTATATGTTGCAATTGTATATTTCAGTTGTTTCAGATGCTTCAGAGGTATGTTGCAGTTAGGATGTTGCACAAGTATATCAGGGGATGTTTTGCCCATGTTGCATTTGTTTCAAAGGTTTGTTGAAAGCACTGTTTCAAAATGTTTCACTTGTTTCTAAACGATATTGCAATCGTTCTGATCTGGATGTTTTCATATGCTTCGCACAAATGTTGCAATAATACTTCCAAATTGTTTCAATTGCTTTAATCTCATGGTGCAGTAGTTGTTCCATGTTGTTGCAAGTATTTTTTATTCGAGCGTTGTTTCATATGCTTGACACCAGTGTTGCAATAATATGTTCCAAATATTTCAGCTCCTTTAACCTATTGTTGTAGCAGTTGTGTTCCGTGTTTGTTGCAATAATATGTTCATGGTGTTTCAGCTGCTTCAGCCTAATGTTGCAGTAGTTGTTTTCGTGTTGTTGTAATAATATGTTCATGGTGTTTGAGCTGCTTCAGCCTAACGTTGCAGTAGTTGTTTCTGTGTTGTTGCACTTATTTTATTCCAGCTTTCTATGTTGTTCGGCCGGGGGGTGAGCCAGGTGGTCGGGGGCGCGTGGCTCGCCGGAGGGATATTGGACGGAAGCATTGGGGGCGAGCGGATGGGGGTACTGTAGTCAGGGGAGCGATGGGGCATGCTCGTCGCGCACGTGGGGCGGTGTGAAGGCGGACGCGGTGGGCTGCGGGGGTGAGCTAGGGGCGCGCGGGGCGTGGGGAAAACGAGCACAGAAGAGAAACGGGGGAGCAGCGTGGGCCTCCGTCACGTAGACGTGCGGGGGCTTACGTCCGCGGCACCGTCCGATGGATCGGTATCCATGGTCATCCGGACGATATATATATATATATATATATATATATATATATATATATATATATATATATATATATATATATATATATATATATATATATATATATATATATATACACACACACACTACCCTGTAGCTGGCTACAAAATAACTTATTCTGTAGTCACTTTGAGTTACGATAATTACTATGTTAATTTACGAGATTACAGTAACTCCATACTAAGTGGTTTACTGCAACGTTATGGTAAATATCTCCATGTGTTATAGTAACCCAACTATCGTAAATATGTATTGACATTATCGTAAATTAGTATATAAAATTATTGTAAATGGAGGTGGCTACGGAATAACTTATTTTATAGCTGGCTACTGAATATACTCTCCCGATATATATATATATATATATATATATATATATATATATATATATATATATATATATATATATATATATATATATATATATATAACCATATTCTATGGCCAGACCCAACGTGCGTGTCTGATCCTGCCCAAATAGACTATCCGTCCCACCTGACCCAGGCGCATGCGCACTATTATTATAGGTGTACACATTTCTCGTAAATATAAGTGTACTTATGTTATGGTAATACAATAGAAAATTCTCGTAAATATTCTTGTGCAAATTCTCGTAAATATTCTTAGTATAAAATGTTTGTAGTACATGTTTCTCGTAAATATCAGTGCAAGTTATGGTAACCTGGAATTATGTTTGTCAGGTGGGATTTTTTAGTGCACTCAGCTGATGCAGGTTGAAATTTGATCCCGCCCCCCCCCCCACCCCCACCCCCACCCCCGTTTTGCAGCCTCCGGTCTCCAACTGCACAATACAAAGTGTTCTCCAGCGACTTCAATTTCATTATTTACATCCAACTGTTGGCTTAGTTAGTATCTGATCCAAAGCCATGGGAGGGTGTTCTAAATGATTTAGAGCACCTTTTTTTCACTCAAATTCTGGATGTAAATACATAATATAGTTGATGTTCCTATCAGTGTGCCATGTAACCTCTAGCTCGAGTATTTTGTTGCATGTATATTTGCCTCGGTTCTCTGCAGTCTATGTATAACTTGTCAAACCTCAACTATAGTACTGCAGTACATTTTAATATTTGAATGGAGTATACATTCTAGTAAATAATTCTGCAAAAAAAATCTAGTAAATATATTATCGTAACTACACTTGGGGCAGAAAGGCATAGATTCTAGTAAATTATTATGTAAATATCTAGTAAAGATTACTGTAAAAATCTAGTAAAAATTACTGTAACTAGTACGGGTAGAAAGGCATAGATTCTAGTAAACAATTTGCAAGTAGTAAATAGATTATTGTAAAAGAGGTAGCATAGATTCTAGTAAACCATTTAAAAATAATTATCATAAAACGTAATTGGCGGATCTACAATATGCCAGTTACTATAATCACGGAACGAGAAAATTGCTATAATAAAGTGCATGCAGCTCTAAATAATATTAACGGCGCCGGGTGCCTTTCCGTACAATTCACACGGAGTCAACGAAATCCCCGCAACCATAAAAGATCCGAATGAAGTAGTAACATCCTCCTGTAGCTGTAATAATGGTGCCACTGTGAGATTTTCAAGAATCCGATTTTCCAGCATCTCATTAAATGTCTCTCTCTCCTCTTGTCTCGTTAATTCTCTCTCACCTATTTATATCTCAAATGCAGTCGGTGACCTCATCATGTTCCTTTCCGCCGGTGGTGTCTCCTTCCTGCAACCGGCGACGCCCCTTCTGCCCCGCGACGGCCCCTGCCTTTCACCCGGTGTCGGCGACAGGCCCAGCCTCGACCCGGTGGTGGCGGCGGCCCCTCCCCTCAAACTGGTGGCCGCGTTCACGGAGTAGCGGCGGCGGCCCCTGCCTTCCACCCTCCCCACCGGCGCACATCAGGAGAGCGGCCCTCCCCAGGACGTCACCGTCACGGCGCTCTAAATATTATTTAGAGCGTAGGGCTCTAAATAACGATATATGTATTGCACCGACAACTAACAACCTAAAAATTCCCAACTGCAAGAGGGTTGATGAACTCCAAACATCCCAAGCTAGCAATAGCTAGCTGTATATACTGGATAATAAGCTAGCTGTATATATGTCTTGGTTGAGGTTTCAAAATAATCTAGCAAGTCTTCTTGTTGACCAAAACCACGAAAAGTCAATTCCTCTCTCGCAGAGAACCAGTGCCGTCTAGCTTATTTATTAGCTGTGTGCTCTCCATGTCGTTCCTGCTGAGTGTTCACCGCTACGACGTGCGCTCCAAAAACATTCCGATTTCCGAACACGCTCTCCAGTAGTCTAGTCCCCGCGCAGCAGCTATAAATAGACGTGCAACGCAGCAGCCCCCCTTCATCGCAACATTCCAAGCTTTCTCTCTCCCATTCATCTCTCGAGCTGATTTTATCACACACTCGAGCGCGGAACACTAAGCTAGGCAGGTGCAGGGATGGCCGCTAAGCTCGCCGTTCTCGGCACCTTAGTGCTCGCGCTGCTCGGTTCCGTGTCGTGCCAACAAGCGGGCTACGGCTATGGCGGCGGCAATCCTACTCCTTCTCCTACCTCGACGTCGACGCCACCTGCTTATCCTCCGACGAGCCCGACACCGAGCCCGCCTACCTATTCATCTCCAGCCCCGCCGCCACCAACTGCATACCCTCCGACGCCGAGCCCGCCCACCACCTATCCTCCTCCTCCCACACCTGCTAGCCCACCACCACCTGCCGCTGGGTCTGGACTGAGCGTCGGATACTACAACGACAAGTGCCCCCGCGCGGAAGCCATCGTGCGGGACGCCGTGCGCGCCGCCGACGTCGGCATCAAAGCCGGCCTCGTACGTTTGTTCTTCCACGACTGCTTCGTCCAGGGCTGCGACGCCTCCGTTCTGCTGAAGCCCGACAACGACACCAACCCGCAGCCGGAGATGCTCGGCATCCCCAACCTGAGCCTGCGCGGCTTCGAGGTCATCGACGCGGCCAAGGCAGCGCTGGAGGCGGAATGCCCGGGCGTCGTGTCCTGCGCCGACATCGTCGCCTTGGCCGGCCGCGACGCCAGCGTCTTCCTCAGCGGCGGCGCCATCAACTTCACCATGCCCGCGGGGCGATACGACGGCAAGGTGTCGCTCGCCAGCGAGACCCTCCCCAACCTTCCCCCGCCGTTCGCCGACGTCGCGCGCCTCAAGGCCATGTTCGCCGCCAAGGGGCTCGACACCGTCGACATGGTCGCGCTCTCCGGCGCGCACAGCATCGGCCGCTCCCACTGCTCGTCCTTCAGCAGGGACCGCCTCCCGCCCAGCAACACCTCCGACATGAACCCGGCGTTCGCCACACAGCTCAAGGCGAACTGCACGTCGCCAACCGGCGCCGACAACACGGTGGCGCAGGACTACAAGACCCCTGACCAGCTGGACAACCAGTACTACTGGAACGTCATCAACCACAAGGTGCTCTTCGCGTCGGACGCCGCACTCCTCAAGTCAGGCGACACGGCAGGGCTGGTGTATGCGGCCGCCTTGTTTCAGCAGAAGTGGGAGGACAGGTTTGGAAAAGCCATGGTGAAGATGGGTGGCGTCGAGGTGAAGACCGCCGCCAATGGAGAGATCAGAAAGATGTGCGGCTACGTTAACAAGCCCTACTCCGGTTGACGATCGACGATGGTCAACTGAGCATCCTCATATTTCTTGCTCTATTTATTTCAATTCTTTTATTGGGTTTCAATCCATTTTTGTTTCTTGATTATTTTGTTGCAAATTTGATTGTACTACAATTTGAAATTTCAGCATGTACTCAAACAAAGCACTGTTCATAGTACGTGAAATTTATCTTGTCGGTTGTGCGCTTGTGCCACCGTACGTCTTCTGAACTATTCGCAAGCTGGTACTTTTTTGCGTTTTAAATTATAAGATATTTTGGTTCTTTAGATATATCACATATTGTTTTTACTATATATCTAGATATAATTTATATCTAAGCATATAAATTATATATCAGAAAAACCAAAACGTCATATGATTTAGAATAGAGGGAGTAATTTGGAACATAGTTATGAGCTCTGCTATTCACTTGTACCACCATGACGGGATGCATGATATGACCAACACACGAAGACTTAGACCGTGCTCAGGCCACAAGGGCATAAAGAAGACACATCTACATGTTGGTGCTTGCCTTTTATTATATAGCCTACCATAAAAATGGATATTCATGGAAATGTGATATAAGTCGATCTTTTCATCAAATGTGTAGGCACTTATTATCTTAATTGTATTTTGATGAACGTTCACTCCTTTTCAAACGAGCAATCACTTTTTCACCACGCTTGCTCTCCACCCCGCGGCGTGCGCAGTCCGACCCGTGTCCTCTATTTTCCGTGCAGTCCAACCTACGTCCTCCGTTTTCCACGCACACTCTGCACTGGTTATGTCGAGAAGCAGGTACGTCCTTGTTTTTTATTTTTTATTCTTTTTTGTCTCTACTTTTTTCCTATGCCTTTTTATTTAATTATGTATTAACCTATCTATTTTACATGATCATATATGATTCATATACTATTTGTACATGCATAATAAAGTTGTGCACCATGTTTTTCATATTTCTGCTAATATGTTATTATATTAATTTGTACATCTAAATTCTTGAATATATATCTTATCCGTCCAACTTTACATCTAAGTCATTCATCAAGCTATATATCCAAGTTATACAAACAAGTTATTATAATATAAGTTATCAATGCTGAGTTGTACATATATAAGTTTGTTCATCTAACTAATATATAAGTTTGTTCATCTAACTAATAAATCTAACTTTTTGCATGCATGCTATCTAATTTTGTCATGCAGTAAGTAATATGTATAAGTTATACGCATAACTTGTCACATAGTAAGTTATACGTTTAATTTATGTGTACGTCAAACGGAAACTGAGTGTGTGCGTGGAGAAAGAAAGAGAAACTGCCGGTGACCAATACTAGGGTACCTGAAGAGGAGTAACTAATAACCATCAACATTGATTCATCCGGGCAGTCAAGAGCGCGACTACAGAGACTGGTTAGAGGAGAGAGGCATATACATATGCAATGCAAGTAAGCTCGGAGAGAGCGATGAGGCCGGGGATGAAGAAAAGTTGCCGTCTTCCATGCCTATATATAGCCGGCCGGGTCAAGTTACATGGAGACGTGTGCTAGCCAGCCGACAATAATAGCATAACATGGTTCATTACATGTAGTGTAGGGTGCATGAGTGAGCTCCACGAAGCTCACAGCTCGATCGGACATTCGTTGACCTTGAGGTCGTTTGACTTATTGATGAAGCGAGGTCGTCCCATCCAGCTGGGATCGGAGTGGCTAACCGCGTGGACAAAGGCCGCCGCCAGCGGTGCAATTATATGCGCAAATGGTATATTTTGTCATGGTAACATGCTCAACCAACGTGGAACGTGCGTGGTAGGGGTATAACATTCCTGAGCTGTGCTGTCGTGTCGGTGCGTATGCGTATACTTGCCCAGCTACATGCATGCACTCAGGAATGTTATACACAGTGGCTATAGCTAGCTCACATTTTCTTGTGCCTATGAGGGTGGATTTTCCTGGTCCTTGGCTACTAGCTACGTCTTGCGTCTTCACAAAGTGTTTGGGTCTTGAAGTGGAATGGACCGCCTTGCGAATCACACGTCTGTACCCTTATCTTTCTCTCCCTTCTCTCTCTCTCCCTCTAGGGTATCCTCTCTCTCTCTGCACTCTCCCGATCATGTTCAAGGCTTCAAGCACTCCTACCTCTGAGCCTTCCTTCTGCTCTCCTCCTTTCACCGGCTTTGGTGACAGGCACGGGCACAGGCAGCCCCGGTGTGGGACACGGGCCGGGCACATCTCTATGTCCCTAGACCTCCTCCCATCCGCTCTCCTCCTCGCCTCACCTCAGCACCAGTGGGCAGGCACAAGCGCGGTGTTTATTTTTTTGTTTGAAAATGGGCATCACTTCCAGGTGAGAAGTCAGCAATGAAACGCCAAGGTCAACACTATCGTTTATCCACTGGCAGATCGAAACCCAGCGGTGAAAGCCGGTCTTCAATTGGCAGTGATTGATGGTTTTGGGGAAGTGTTTAAACCTGCACCACGTCACTAAAGATCGGTGGTAGAGCTTGTAGTGAGATCTAGGATGGGGTAGTGATGCTAACGTCAATGCAATATTAACATTTAGCATTCTAAAAAAAAAATAGACTAGTATGGTCAATGGAATATTAACATTCCAAAAAAATCTCAAAGACCAGTAAAGTCGTAGCAAAACACTGGTCCGCACACCTCTCCCACACCTTCCTCAATATGTTGATTTTTCTTATCAAAGAATTATAGGTGCTGTGGCCTGTGGATAAAAACTAGACCTTTACGTTTATACTATCAATATGGATATGCTAAACATTTTAGTTACAATGCATAAATTTATTAAAAGTAACAATTTAAAAAATTATATATGTCACATATATATCATCACTGAAATTGATAATGTACAAGATTGATATTATATTTTATACCATATCATCACAGAAACTTATAATAAGATATTTTTATCTTATATATAGATCGTCTCTACTTTACATGTTTTTTTATATTATCTCCTCGCATTGTACAGGCGAGGGTAAGGCTTGCCACTGACACCCTTCCCCAGACCCCGCACAGAGCGGAAGCTCTCTGCACTGGGTACGCCCTTTTATCATCGAGCGTGTAGCTATGGTAGGATAATGTAGCTAAGCGGTATGTACAAAAGTTGGCACTACTACAGCTAGCATGCTCATCTGAGGGAACTTGCGGGATGTGTTGGATCGTTCGCCCGGTTCCAATCAGGTGAGCGTTCGTGTTTTAGTGGTCCTGCATTTATTACATGTGACTTTTGACAAATACTAAACTCGGCATTCTCGTTTTCAAATGCAATGACAACTATGCAAGCCAATGATCGACCTGCGAATAATAGCATAGTATTGCCGAGACCAAGCTTGTGCCAAGAAAATACTCGTGGTTCCATGCCTAGGATTTAAGCCCCAAGCGGCATGAAACATGAGAAAGCTTTGCTATCGGACACGACATTACCCAAGTCCCACTTCTAATTGATGAGAGGTGCCATGCTCAGACTCGTCGGACTCATGAACCCAGTCCCACCAATGATTTAGAGACATGTTGTTTAGCTAAATTTTCACATAAAGATTTTGACAAACCTATTTTTGATTGGTGACAACCCACGTGTATCAGCTAGAAGGAGCCAAGGACGAAAACGGTCTTTCATAAAAAAAGAGAGGAGGGAAACGGTCGGGACAAGCTAGGCCAGTGCTGAGCTTGAAGGAGATGTATGTGTATGCGCGAATTAGAGGAAAGGCACAAAGGACCCGGGTGTTTTAGCAATTAGGAAGTCATTTACCTTTTTATTTATTTCGATCAAAACCATGGTTGAAATCTTTATAAAATATAAAAGGTCTATATCACTCCAAAGGTTTGCATGGTCGTCTACTTAACATCCACCTATAAATCAAGTATTATGCATATTAAACTTTGTAAGACCAGATAAAGAACCACTTAGACCAGATAAAGAACCACTTGAGGTGTTATTGGCAAACGATTTTGCTTAGCTGGCGCTCCATGCCGGCTAGCTTTGGCACCATAGCGCTCAGGCTCAGGCCCACACTAGCTGGTACGCCGAGTTGGAGAACACGTCGTAGAGCGCAACAAGCACCACCTTTAGAGCCGCGTAGCCTCTAAGCAACTTCCATAATATCGATGTGTGTCCCGCTTGTCCTTGACTCAACCGATCAGCAAGTACTCATGCGCCCATCCTGATTTGGTGTGACCGATGTCTTGACTCGCAATCAACACAATCTTCATCCCATTCCCACATGTACTTCTCCTTGTCATTTCCAAATACACATGTACTTTTGCTTGTCATTTCCAAAATACTAGACGTCCACGGTATGTCTTCCGGCCTTCAGTCCCTTGGTCCAAGTCTTTATGTTTGTTCTTCACTGCCTATGGCCCATTAGCCCAAACCCCTCGTTTGACCTTCGCCATCGCCATCGATCGCCATGACACATTCAACACTTACACATCATAAGCCAAGAGACAAGTTACACTATCACCACTTCAATTTCGGTTAGTCATAACTAAGAACAAGTCAACCAGAAGGACAAATCATCCATGATGACAATGGCACATCTGAACCTTGTCATCTCACATGTTGCAACTTATTTTAGCTATGCTTATTCCCATCGGCCCCACTTGTACTTGTTTTGACCGTGCCTTTACTCCATTTTTACATAGTTTCTTAGGGAAACGCATCCTAGAGAGGTTGTATCAAATAAGACCAAGCCATGTATGGATCTACCGATCATAATGATTTGCATGAATTACGAAAGATATGATATTATTGCAATCATTACATCATAAAAGCAGGCATACAGCTAGAGAATGAAGCATCATTAGAGGAGAATGTAGGCAAAGACAAGTTAGGACACTCCCAATGTAGATTTCACCATAGTTTCTATGTCTATTTATTACCCCTCTATTTATTGATTTTTATTGATGTGGCACTGTATTTATTAAAGAAAGAGAGGAAAAACTACAAAAAAAAACTGAGTCTAAGATAGACTCGACGTCTTCCAGCGCAGCGAGGCGCCATGATGTGATGCTTGATATTTTTAATGGGTTTAGCTTTTTTGACCTTGGACGTTTTTTATACCAATTGTTGGAATTGGTGGCAGCCGGCCTGGCTCGTTACCATGCGCCTTCGCTTCCATAAGTCCCAGTTCCATTGGAGCTCCAACGTACCAAGGCCTTGGGCCTAAGTTAACCCAAAAGACTAGCGTAATAGATTGGACTGCCTCCACCTTATATGTTATGCTCCCCCACATCGATATCCGATGTGGGACCCAACAGTGTAAACCATCCAATACAGCGATGGGGGAGGAGCGTTCGGTTTCCATCCACGAATGCGGATCCTGTGCGCGCCGCTGGTGAAGCACCGCTCCTGCGGCCGCCGCCGTCACGGAACTCGCGCGGCCGGTGGGAGCTCGCGCAGCCACCGCCGTCACGGAGCCTCACGCAGCCACCGGCGGGATCTGGCGCGCCGCCGTCGCGGAGCCTCGGGCGGCTGCCTCGCACACGCGGCCTCCGCGGAGCCAGCTCGCTCGCGCGACTACCGACGAGATCTCGAGCGCCACCGCCATGGAGTCTCGCGCGGCCGCCGCCCCGGAGCTGCCTCGCTTGCGCTGATACGCCTCGTCAAGGAGCTCGCGCCTCGTCGCGTCCGAGCTCATGTACGTGGCCGCTGCGCCACCGCCCGCAGAAGTCACGCGTGGCCGCGCCGCCGCCCACGGAGCTCGCGTCCACGCCGTCGTCCGCGAAGCTCGCGTCCGAATCTGTGCAGGTCGCCGCGTCCTCGTCTCCCTTCCCGTCGCCTCCCCTACGCACGCGAGCTCGCACGTCCTCGTCTCACTTCCCCTTGCCTCCCCAGTGCACGGATGCGTTGTGTCCTCATCTCCCTTTCCCTTGCCTCCACCATGCAGAGATGCAGAGCAGCGTAGGGCAGCGGTGCCTACGGCTCCACGGGAGACGCAGAGGTCCGTGAGATTTGGAGGCTGACACACAGAGGATCCCTTACGGGAGAGAGGGATGATTGGTTGATTTTCGTTAGGACTCTACGCAGAAGAAGTTGCAATGGGAAGAGCAGTTTCTTGCTACAATAACCTAGGCTATAGAGACTACATATATTTTATACATGGTGAGTGCCCTTAGGAAACTGAAAGTGCGCAAATCAACGAATGGTTATTTATTCTTCACTCATCATGAAGATTTTCTTGTGAACTAGTACAAAAGGTACGATATTATCGCAATCAAAATTACAGCATAAAAACAGGCATACAGGCATACGGCTAGAGAATGAAGCAGCATTAGAAGAGAATGTACTTTAAAGACTAAAGACTAGGAAACTGAAAGTCCGGCAAGCAAAGGATGCTTATTTATTCTCCACTCATCTGAGGCGTCAGACGGTCAGAGTTTGATCTAAAGTAGAGGGACAAGCCCAAGCCCGACGGGCCATCTGATCGATCACGGCCTGCCGTTGACTTTGCGGCAGTTGGTCCTGATCTCCCCGTTGGCGGCGGTCTTGACCTCGACGCCGCCCATTTTCACCATGGCCTTGGCAAACTTGTTCTGCCACAGATAGGGGACGAAGTTCGCGTAGGCGCGCACCAAGTTGTTCGATGAGAAGTTTGTGGTGAGGGCGGCGTCCGACGTCACTACTACAAAATCGATTTGTAGGGGTGGCTCGTAACCATTTGTAGGGGCGGTTTACCCAGTCGTCCCTATGCAAGGGTCTCTACAAATCATGTATTTGTAGGGGGCGGTTCCCAAGCCGCCCCGGCTCGTATTACCAGCCACCCCTATAAATTGATTTGTAGGGGCGGCTTATATTACCAGCCGCCCCTACAAACTGATTTATAGGGGCGACTGTAGTCGCCCCTACAAACAGGTATTTATAGGGGCGGTTCAATCTAGAACCGCCCCTACAGTACTTTTTTTCGCCAAAAAAATTCAAATTTGCAATTCAAAATCGTGTTGCTGAATGCCCGGCGACCAACGTTCTGAACCGCGTTCGCGTTGCCGAACGCCCCACGACCAACATTCCGAACCGCGTTCGCGTTGCCGAACGCCCCGCGACTAACGTTCCGAACCGCGTTCGCGTTGCCGAACGCCCCGCGACCGCGACTACAAGCACAAGAGTATTCTATAAACTACAATTACAAGTCCAATTCACAAGAATATATACAATCCATCATTAAATATACAAATTCCATACACTTTGTTATCAACGTCTTAGAGCTAGCCTTTTAGTCTTTCGAAGGTGTTGGTACTGAGGATTTGTATCTAACTCAGACTCTCGGTCATGGTAGACGCCTCTGACGTTTACAATCTGGTCCAATATAAAGTTGCAAAGGTCACCGACGAGCTCTAAAAGTTGGTCATCCTTGTATGGGTCTCTTTTCATTCCTTTCTCTTCTCTCCACTTCAAGAGAACAAGTTTCGGTTTAGTATTTCATACCATGTACGAAGTTTTTATACTACGGGTGAAGAGGTTCAAACATACCCTTAAGGGGTGTCTCCTGTAGGCACCGGTGTTACTCATCATAGAACATATATAATATCCACAATGTATACTCCCAGGCTTCTGCTTGGGGCACTGTGTGTTTTGCATATGAAAATATTAAGTAATGTTTTTGACAGCCATGTAACGGAGTACTAAAGAAGTAAGTTACACTTACCGCACATAGTATTTTTATAGCCAGCTTTTCCTTCCTTACTGGATCATGCCTTCCATGATGATTAGTGACATAGAACCTAAATGTCCTATTCGAATTATTTTAGCAAATACAACTTGTTAGTATCCAAAAGTGAACGTTACAAGTATGTATATAAACATATAAGCTAATGAGGATTGTTGATATGTATACGTCTTGAGAATCGATATGAAGTCTTTGTATGTCACCGTGTCCTATCTAATGAATCAAAGACCCATGCCATGCTCCTCCCGACATCGACGGATATACAAATCCAGTGGTTGCTGCATGGATTTAATCATAGAACTAGATAAGCTCTTTTGCATCGAATAAAATATATCGAACAAAGATTTAAGTATAGAGTTGAACTTACTCAAAGTTGTATGGTAGCCATATAGTAGAGTGTTGTTGGAGATTTTTGAAAGCCAGGGCAATGTATGCTACAACCTTAAGGGACCCTTCCCTTAGTTTCGTCGTACGGATGTGTTCTTTCTCCCGAAGAGTCTTTGCAGCAGCTAGCTCTTTGACATCCAGTGTCCACCATTTAGGGTAATTAAAATTTGTTTGGGCTATAGCTTGAGGGTCTACATACCCAGCTTTCACACTTATCATTTGTTTGACAATGTGCACTTGCATTCTACAAATTACGGCGTGGGTTAGTTACAACAAAATTCAAAGATTACATTCATATCATATCGGGAGGACAAGGACTTATAAGCACCATGTGCGAATTAGATTCATCTCTATTTCTCTCAGGTGAAAGCATGTTTGCATGTCATTGAAGTCAAAGACAATTTTCCCGGCTGGGCTTTCAAATGTGCCGATGGGGAAGCATGCTTATATGATATCTATGCTCGTTGGGAGAACACATAAGTACCAATCATGGAACCTTCTCATTCCAAGTGGTAGGCGCTAGATGTCCCGGTTTGGTAGGAAGGGCTTGTCTCTTTCATATGTTTTCGGGCAATCCTTTGACCATTTGATGTCATCAACATTTGGATACTGCTTTGCAATTTGGTGGAGTTTGCTAGTGTCGGCCTCCTCAAAACCCTGTGATGGGACTTTTTTTAACTTGGTTCTCAGGCTTTAACTGGTCGTGGGAATACCACTTGGACACCGACGAGACGTCTTTGATCGGAACATAAACTGGACTTATGGTGATTGAATGCTTCTTTCAAAGTTCCCATTCAGGCACGTCCTCATCTTCTTGTGCTGCAGCTTCTTCAGAAGGCACTCGTTGTTCATGTATCGGCTGTGCTTGTTGAGAAGACCGTGGTATCTCATGATGCACTTGCTCGGTATGAGTTGGAGAAGGCTATGGCATCTCATCAGGCACATGCTCACTAGGAGGCAGGGAAGAATGTGGCATCTCAGGAATATGGGGGTCACAAGACGGTGAAAATATCTCCCCGACCTCAACAACTCGCTCTAAATTTGGGAGAGGTGGAGGCGGCGAAGAAGCAGTCAATATAATGTCCCATTTGTGCCAGAGGATGAATTGCCCCATAACGTCTCCGAGTAACACCAGCCCCTCGGGAGTTACGCAGTCTATCCTCCACTGCATGAACTCGGGCTTCACTGTATGCACCTCGACCCTAGTGTAGTCCGGCGATATCTTATTATTGTGGTGTAAGCCATCGGGAGGATGTGCCACACCCATTGCCGCCTCCATCATAGTGTTCCACCGGCCGCTGAGAAACACCAAGGTGCAACTAATTGGTTTCCGTATGCGATTGACTGGGGTTGTGGCTGTAGTGGAACCTTGGCTGCTAGGAACTTTTGGAGGGCTGCCAACTAATGCCAGTTCTCCCAGCGGCGTCACTAATATCCGTGGCTCCATAGACAGTCCTTGCTCCTCTAGCGCCTTCGCACCTAGAGCCTTCACTTGGAGCTCAAGACTAGTCTCTCGGTCTTGGCCATGTTTCTTGTATATGTGCCTGTCCTCTTTGAATCCTTGCTTCCAGGTCGTCCTTTTCCCTAGCCCCTTGGTGCGGCCTGTGTGCTCCTTGTTTCCCAAGCCAAGGCTAAGCTCGTCCCTCTCTCTGGAAGGATTGAATGAGCCCTTCTCCTTGTCTTTAGCATATTTCAGTATCCTTGATACCGCCTCTTGGGTCTCTGGCTTATCAAACTTAAGATTACTGCCGGATGATTCTGTACTCCTCGTATATATTCAGTTCCTTGAGCGTACCTTCAAATTCATCACATCGATATTTCCAGCAGCTACGGCCTCTTCGTCCATCTCCCAAAACTGTTCTTCCTTGGCATAGTAGCCACTGGGGCCTAGATGATGGTGGTGTTTGTTCCTCTTCGCTAGCTCGGTGTTACGGGCACTGAGCTCCAATGCCTCCGATGAAGTCTTTTGAGCCACGAGCTCCTCCCATTAACTAGGAGTTATTTTGCCGAACTCGTTGAAGGGAGTTAACCCCTTTTGGATATACTTCGTGTTGAGCTCCGACCTCCAACGTCGGAATGATTCTCCCATCATCCTGATAGCATTTTTTTTACCAATTCATGCTTACCCTCTAGAAATCTAAAATTGAGCTTCAGCTGCCTATCCCATAGTTCATTCTTTTTGTTCTCTGGTACCTCTTTCCAATTAGGGATTGATGAGTTCAATTTATCTCTTACTAGGGCTCTGATCGCATTACGGAATTGTTCTCTTAATTCCTTCGGCTCAAGGATCTCCCTTGCTGGCCTGACCTCCGTTATCACATAGCATGCCTTATCTGGATATAGATTTACTTTTCTATCCTCTCGTTTCCTCTTAGGCTTGGTAGTCGAGGTTGTGGAGCAGAGGCATCGTGATCCGTCTCTGTGGCTGTTGCCTCTGCTCTCCTTTCCTCTACTCCATCTTGTCCAGCGAGATGTCGTGGACGTCGACGTCGTCTTTTTTGAGTTTCAGGAGGGACCTGTATATACGATAGGTCAAAGTGTTAGCAGAGGTAACACAGCCAAAGCATTAGCAAAATTTACAAGCTAAGGCTTTTTCCCTACCTCATCGTTCGGGTTAAAATCCTTGTCCAAATCTTCCTCCATTGGCCTCCTTCTAGCTTCACGTGGGAAAGGATCCTCGGGACTTTCATATCCCTCTTCTGAGTCATCATCATCATCATCATCCTCTTTTTCTTCGCCTTCAGTAGCCTCTCCTTCGGGGCCTTCCTCCTCGTCACACTGCTCCTGAGTAAGCATCACTTCTAGATCCTTTTCTACCTCGTTATCGAACTATTCTTGAGTAAGCTGGTCCTCTAGTGCTTGCTCCTCAAGGGTTGGCTGCTCATCATGCTTGGGGCATCGGACTGCACTGTCTGATGTCCGCGATATTATTTCGCGCTTTGTTCTAATAGATACAAGAAAGTGTGCTTTAGGTACGCGAGAAGGTATAAGAAATAAAAAAGGTCTATAAAACAAAGTAGTCCTATAAAACAACAATATGTCAAAAAAACAAGAAGTAGCAGTAGTAGAGGCCTCAGAAACATGTCAATCATTATCTGATCTTGAACTTCGAGCATCAAGGCATCATAACAGAGAAGAGAGGAGAAGGTAATGTAGGGGCGGCTGCTAATGATGCTAAGTTCCTCACAAGTTCTTGATTATCAGCTCATATTCCATATAATGTATGGACTTAGACAATTTCATCATCGGCAAAACAAAGGAGAGGAGAGGAGAGGGGAGATTTGGCAAAAAAAAGCAACAACTGCTTAGCAAACATAGAGAGGAAAAGGTGTAAAAAAAGCAATAGTTGCTGAGTAGAGGAGTAATAGTAGATAGAGTAATAGTAGAGGAGTAGAGTAGAGGAGGAGTAGAGAAGTGTAGCAGCCAGTAGTTAAGAGTAGCAGCCATCAGCTAGGGAAGAGAGTAGAGTAGCTGCCAGCTAGTAGGAGTAGGTGTAGCTAGCAGTAGCAAGTAGAGTAGTAGTAGTTTAGTAGAGTAGAGTAGTAGTAGTAGTTCAGCATAGTAGTAGTAGTATCCAAAATAATCAGCTATAAGCACCATTTCTTTAAGAATTACAAGATAAGAAAAACAATCAGCTATAAGCACCAGAGTTTTGGCCTGATCTGGTAACCCAGCAACAAGCTACAGTGGTGACCACAAGTTTTCATTTTGACCTGAGAGTCTGAAAGCCCAGTTTTATTTTGAAGAAGGAACCCAGAAGGCAAAGCAATCTCCAGCCACCAAAAGAGTGAAAGGCACAGGATCGGAAGAAGCAAGTAGAGCAGAGGCATGCATGGATGATAATTGATAGGTCGGTAGGTTTGGTGGAGTCAGCAGAGAGATGGGGAGGGAGATGAAAGTTTCCGTTCCACGCAACATCAACAATGCCAAGAGATAGGGAAGAAAGAAAGAAAGGAAGCATCATGCATCGGCAGCCAAGGAATAGAAAAGGCGAGCATGACAGCAGGAGGATTTAATTTGGGGGCGGATAGGAGACGGAGATGGAGACGGAGACGGAGAGGGACGGCACGCTAGGGATTGGATCTTTGGTTTGATGATGAAACGCAACCCAGCCCCTGAGCCCCGTCTCCCATCACCACGGGAGTCTGGAATCCAAGACAAGAATACACCACGCACGGCAACACACACAGCCCCGACTCTCATGGTTTGTCCCACAAAGTTTGCAAATAGGATCATTTGGCTAAATATAAATAGTATACTTTGAGTAAGCAGCACAATAAATAAATAGATAAATAATAAATAAAAACACCAGATAGGGAATATGGCAATATATGGTCTCATGCATTGGCAATTGGCAATTGGCATTGCCGCTGCCCCTGGTGGATGTGGATCTCTCTTGTGTCACTTGTGTTATTGCTTAATGTCGTGCTGCGTATTACTACTACTATTGTGAAGATCAGCATGGATCAATCAAGAGTTCGATTTGACCATAGAAGAGTACCGAGGTGCTGCACTGTAATATTACTATAACAAGCCTATGGTACAACCTGCAATTGTGTTATATGCTTCTAATAATTACGTGACAAGTAACGTGAATTCTCATGTTGGTGTTGCTAGCATAATGATAGTAGGCATATTAAATTGGCTAAATTGGTATTCATAGTGCAAACTATAATTCTTGATTATATAATATGCAAAAGCCAATGCCAACTATGTATACTTCAAGTATAAGTGCTACTAGCAACATATATCATGCACATGTATGTATACGGTGTTGATAAGTTCTCCTAAAACTCCAACAAGGAGTCAGCAATGTATGTATGCGTGTACTTCACAGATCGGCAATCTGACCCATGGGACAAAGCTTTAAGACGATTTAAAGAAGATTTGCATAAAGATTTAGAAGAAATTCTAATTAATATTGGGAAACATGTAAAGCTTTAAGACCTGGGTAGCTGGGAGTAGGGCGGCGGCGGTCGGCAAGGCCGTGTTCAGCCGGCCGAATCCAGTCCTGGGGCAGGCAAGGTGAACGGGAGCGGGGCACCGGGAGCCGCGTCGTCGGTGTGCGGGGGCGGGACGCCGGGGCCGAGCGCGGGGCGCCGGGAGCCTGCGTCGTCGGCGCGTGGGGGCGAGCGCCGAGGGCCGGGTGCGGGACCGCTGGAGGCTAAGGCTCCTCGCTCGTCGGCGGCGTCGCCGCTCCTCTAGAAACCCTAGGGCGGGTGCGCGGGAGGGGGCGCAGGTGCGGGGAGGTGCCGTGGAGATGGGGCGCGTGGGTGCGGGGAAGGGGCACGTGACGACGTCGGTGGGGAAGGGGCACGGGCCGGCGTCGGCGGAGCAGCCTGACGGCGACGGAGGAGAAGAGAGCGCCCAAATAAAGACAACACCCGTGCGTCCTCGGTTTTATAGAAGGGATGATTTGTAGATGCGGTTCCTGATCCAGCCGCCCCTACAAATGCATTTGTAGGGGCGGTTCCTGATCCAGCCGACCCTACAAATTGTAGGGGTGGGTCCTGATCTAGTCGCCCCTACAAATGCATTTGTAGGGGTGGTTCCTGATCCAACCGCCCCTAGAAATATATTTTTATTTTTTTTAAATTGTTAATTCTGTATTATAAAAACAATTGTGACCAAAATAAAAGTAATATAAAAACAATTGTGTATATGCACCAATATAATATTTTGTATTATTCTATATATGAAGAAATATATATATATAAACAATTGTACTCAAAACAATATAGAAAACAAAAAAAAACAAAAATTAAAAATTTAAATTTTAAAACTTTGACTATAATTTTATGACATTAAATGAAATAAAATGAAAATATTGTAAACATAAAAGTTGTATAACTCATCAACATGTACAACTTTTATTTTGGTCATCTTATCATGTGACTTTGTTTGAACGATTCAAATTTTGAAATTCAAATAATTTAAACTTGAAATAATATTTTGAAAGAGTAAATGATTTCAGATGAAAAACTCATGAATACCAAAGTTGTAGAACTCATCAATATGTACAACTTTTATTTTGATCATATTTTCATTTGACTAAATTTGTACAGTTAAAATTTTGAATTTTAATAATTGACAACTTCAAACAAGATTTTAAAACCTTAAATGATTTCAACAATAAAAGTCGTGAACATAAAAGTTGTTGAACTAATCACTATCTATAACTCATCAAGATCTCCTACTTTTATTTTGGTCATTTCTTCATTTCATAAAGTGTTAAGTGATTTCATAAAGTGTAAAGGGTAGTCTCACACATATGCATAAATGTAGGCTCACCGGTTGTCTGGCTACCCTGAGTCGATTCATCTCCCAACTCGGCGAACGGGGGATGCCACTCTACAAGCTCCTAAAAAAGATGGAAGCCTTCGTTTGGACTAAGGAAGCCCAGCAGGCTCTGGAAAGCCTCAAAGCATCCCTGACGTCGGCCCAAATCCTCATTGCTCCTAAACGGGGAGAGCCCCTCCTCCTTTATGTCACAGCAAGCAACCATGTGGAGAGTGCCGCCCTGGTCGTCGAAAGGGAGGAGCTGGGACACCAGCTCAAGGTCCAATGACCTATATACTTCATCAGGGAGGTACTTACCGACCCCAAGGTCAGGTACCACTAGGTGCAGAAGCTCATATACACCGTGCTAATGGCGACCAAGAAGCTCCTGCACTACTTCACCGACCATGAAGTTGCGGTCGTCACTTCATACCCGCTCGGAGACATGATCCGCAACCGCGACACCATGGGGCGAATCTCCAAGTGGGCACTCGAACTCATGGGCCACAACATCAGGTATACCCCTCGTACCGCTATTTAGTCTCAGGCTCTTGCGGATTTTGTCGTCGAATGGATGGAGGTCTAGCTACCGACCCCAGACGTCACCCACGAGTATTGGACAATGTACTTCGACGAGTCCGCAATGGCGCCCGGCTCGTGGGCTGGAGTGGTTCTGATCTCTCTAGATGGGAGTAGACTCTGCTACACCATTCGCCTCCATTTTTTGGCCACAAACAATGCCATGGAATACGAGGCCCTCGTCAACGGACTGTGCATCGCCATCAAGCTCGGCGCTATGCGACTCTACGTTCGCGGCGACTCAGAGTTGGTCGTTGATCAAGTCATGAAGGAATCCTCCTGCAAAATCCCCCTCATGGCAGCATACTACTAGGAGGTGCGCAAGCTCAAGGACAAATTCCAGGGGATCGAGCTACACCCCAAAAGGACAACAATGCCGCTGATTTTCTCGTAAAATTGGCCGCCAGGCGAGACCCATCCCCAAGCGGGGTCTTCATCAACGACCTCCACGAGCCATCCACCTGTGTCCTAGAAGGTCCGACCCAGACACACCTCAACACCAGGCCAGTGCCCAGGGGCTCTGACCCCAATGCCAAGCCAGCGCTTGGGGGCTCCGATCCTAGTACCTCCATGACGGCGTCACCCGCCGACGTCACCGTATTGGTACTCAATCAAACCGATCGGCGAGCGCCGCTACTCACCTACCTCCTCGAGGAGGTTCTCCTACCTAAAAGGACTGAAGCTCAATGGATCACTCGATGCGCTAAGACCTTCGTCGCGCTCGGTGATGTTTTCTACAAACGGAGTCCATCAGGGGTGCTTATGAAGTGCATCCCCACCGACCAGGGGAAGCAGCTCCTCCTTGAGGTTCATGCTGGGATTTGCGGACATCACGTGGCCCTAAGGTCGCTGGTCAGAAAAGCCTTTTACTAAGGTTTTTACTGGCCCATCGCGTTATGAGATGCAGAGGAGGTCGTCCATAGGTGTGAAGGATGCCAGTTCTATGCTCGCCAAACACATTTGCCGGCACAGGAGCTCCAAACCATTCCCATCACCTGGCCATTCGTGGTCTAGGGCCTCGACATGGTGGGACCCCTCAAAAAGGACCCAGGTGGTTTCACTCACCTACTCGTAGCAGTCGACAAGTTCACCAAGTGGATAGAGGCCAAGCCCATCACCAACATCCGCTCGAAAGAGGCTGCCAAATTCTTCCTCTACATCATCTACCGGTTCGACGTTCCTAACTGTATCATCACTGACCACGAGACTAACTTCACTGGAAAGAAGTTCCTAGACTTCAGTGATGGATATGGCATCAGGATCGACTGGGCCTCGGTCGAACATCCATGAACTAACGGTCAGGTCGAGCGTGCCAATGGCATGGTCCTCCAAGGACTTAAGTCACGCATCTTTGACCGACTCAACAAATACGTCGAACGATGGGTTTGCAGAGGTCCCAGCAATCCTCTGGAGCCTAAGAACGACCCCAAACTGATCCATAGGGTTCACACCCTTCTTCCTGGCTTATGGAGCTGAGGCAGTGCTGCCCTCCGACCTCAACCATGGTGCCCCAAGAGTGAAGGCTTTCGACCGCGACCGAGCCGCGGAGGCTCAACAAGACACAGTCGACCTGCTCGAGGAAGCCTGTGTGATGACAATCATCCGCTCTGCTCGCTATCAGTAAACTCTCCGTAGGTACCATGAAAGAAAGATCAGGGGGGAAATCCTTGAAGTCAGTGATCTCGTACTCTGGAGGACCCAATCAACGAAGGAAAACACAAACTCTCTCCACCGTGGGAATGACCCTACATGGTGACCGAAGTGATCCGACTAGGCACCTACCGACTGGAGGACAACAACGGCAACGTTCTCACCAACACTTGGAATATTGAACAACTATGTCATTTTCCCCCTAAATTTGGTCTTACCACTTTTTTAGTCAACACTTGCTCCTGTAAAGCACCCCAGCTTGAGCAGTTTTGGCCTAGGTCGCTTGGGGGCTCCATGGGGGTATAATACTAAATACTACCTCTCTTTTTTTACTATCACAAGGTAAACAAACTTTGTCCCCAGACGAAAGCACATTCCATTCCTTTGATTGGCCTATGTAACTCTGTTCTTACTCCTAACCGAACGCATCCCGCCACGACCTACGGTTACGAGCAGCCGAGCCTCGCAGGCCATGCCTAGGTTCTTAATAGCTATAGCCTACGGAACTAATGGGCAGGTGTGAAAAAGAAAGGATAAAAACAAAAGTTATGATAGGATAAAAAACAAGGAACGGATAATGGTTCCATCACAAGAACAAAACTAATGTATTCATTGATACAAAAAATGTTCACACGGGGCTCGCCCACGAACTCAACTATTACATTTTCTAAACTACTTCCATTCCAAATATTACTACGGCCACTCGACGTCATCGCATGACGCCAAAGGAAAATGGCACTCGCCGCTGGACATAACCACCACTACAGGGGCCCTGCCCGGTTCTGCTCGCTCGACTTCAGTGAGCGCAACGGGTACCTCAAGGGACCCGCCCGGTTCTGCTCCCTCGACTTCGACGAGCGCAATGGGTACCTCAAGGGTGTCGCACCCATAGATGCTCAGCAGAAGAGCATGGGGGCTTCGGACCTTCTCATGCAGTTGAGGCAGCTCCTGGGTAGGGTTGCCACCACCGAAGTATGGCCACTATGGCTGGAAGAGATCTCATCAAACTTTATGAACTGGCCAACCTGGGCAGCTGCAGGCAGGGAACCCTCCACTAGCATGATCCTAGGCAACTTCCCCTCTGCATATGGCTCCATTCTGAAGAAGGCCTCGCAGATGAATCCAGCACGCCACCCCTTCGGTGAAAGCCGCCCCTTCTTAGGCAAAGACGGCCAGCACCGCCCCAGGCAGCCTCCAGCTCGACATCACGCTTTGAATTTATGAAAGGATCTATAAGTCCTCCCCCTCGCTTACCCTCCCTCTCACTTAGGAACCGCTGTGGCATACAAGCACTCTCGGTGAGGAGGAAGAAGGAGGAGAGACAATAGTTGGAGAACAGGCAAAGGACTACGACGGAGAGCCCTCTCCCCCCCCTATTTAAGGAGGAAACGCTATAGCTGAAGAGGGGCAAAAGATTAGAGCAAAAACTCTCTCCCTTGCCCCATTCAATGCGGATGGGAAATGATGGGACGCACCCTGACCACTGGGATGCACACTGACCGACGGAACGACGCCCGGTCAGACAGAATGCCACCTGGTAAAGACGGGACGTGGCCTAGGTATGGCCCACCACTATCGCATGGTGGACACGAAAACCAAAGCGTCACCATAGGTAGCTCTCCGCCTCCCTAGGCGGGACTTGGAAAAACCCAAACGATGGGATCTCTGCCAGGAGAAACCATCGATCTTCCTAAGTTGATCGAATGGCTCAGAAAAACACTGAGAGACAGGTAAGGAGCAAGGAGATGCCCCATGCAGGCCATGCTGACAACGTCACAAACAACGAGCACGGGTCCTAGTCGAACATTTTCGATTGGAGCTCTTCAAACCCCATCACTCGAGTCATCAAGGTAATGCTACCAACCCCAGCTATTTCTTTATATAATTCATTCATACATCCATACGCGCATTCATTCGATACGCCCATGCCCCCCAGACGATTCAGGCCCTGAACTGCCCGGGGCTCGGGAACTAAGCATCGCACGTGCAGCGAAATGCATCACAACGCTCCGTGTTGCTTCACGAAACGATAGTTGCCTCATTCGATATGAGCAACGACCGACCGGGGTTCAAAAGCCGGCCCACGAAGGGCTCGAGGCCGCCCCACATCAAACAGAGCCAGGGGAGAAAAACACAGATGAGCCCCATGCGGCCCTCGCCCAGTCTAGCAGATAGGGTTATCTCAACCTTCTTGTTCAATCCTAAGCCTCTGCCAAGCCCATAGAATCTCCATCGAGGGGAGGCCATTAGGCCACCTGGGTCGGTCTCCGAAATGACCCAGGCATCTGTTGGGTTGCAGGTAAAGGCTTAGTGGAATGTCACAAGAGGGCTATGCTGACCCCATCACGAACGACGAACCCAAATTCCACTCGATCATACCCGTTAGTGAACTCACCGAGCGCGTCACTCGAGCCCGAGCGATCGGGACAAGCGACAAAACTTAGCCCCTCTGGTTGTGAGGAACCGAGGATGGGGTAACGCACACAACTAAACCAACCCCTACTAAAGCCCAACAGGGCTTGGGGGCTCAAGACACAAAACGCCTGGGTCAGCGACCCCGAACTCGCCCCATCAGGCTATGCTTCGACTGCACTCCAAAACTACCTAGGTCTACGACCCCGAACTCACCCCATCTGGCTACGCTTCGACTGCACTCCAAAACTACCTCGGTTTGCGACCCTGAACTCGCCCCATCTGGCTACGCTCCGATTGCACTCCAAAACTACCTACGTCTACGACCCCAAACTCACCCCGTCCGGCTATGCTTCGACTGCACACCAAAAACGCCTAGGTCTGTGACCCCGAACTCGTCCCATTAGGATCCACGAGCTCCGGCTCAACCGATCCCAAACAAACTAACTAAAACTACCTCGGTTGCGCAGGCTGCACCGAGGCCAGGATCCACGATTCTGACTCACCAGATCCCTCGACGCGCACCGACGCCAGGATCAGCGAGCTCCATCTTGTTCGATCCCTATACTAACTGCCTCGGCTGCACATGCTGCACCGAGGCCAGGATCCACGATTCCGACTCACCCGATCCCTCGGCGTGCACCGACACCAGGATCAGCGAGCTCCATCTCATCCGATCCTTATACTCACTGCCTTGGCTACACAGGCTGCACCGAGGCCAGGATCCACAACTCCGACTCGCCCGATCCCACGGCGCGCACCGATGCCAGGATCAGTGAGCTCTGTCTCGTCCGATCCCTAAAAGACTAACCAACTCGCCCCATCCACGGCGCGCATCGATGCCAGGATCAGCGAGCTCTGCCTTGCCTGATCCCACGGTGCGCATCGACGCCAGGATCCGCGAGCTCCGTCTCACCCGATCCCAAAACAACTAATCACCTCGGCTGCACAACGACGCCTTGGTTGACAACTCCGTCTTGACTGAAAAAACACGCACACACGCCCGCTAACAAACACCCCCTAGACGGTTCTGCCCGAACCGCCCGGGGGCTCGGGGGCTACACCCGCGGGTGCGCTCGCGCGCACCTGCCGACGAAACAAAAACCTCCCCCGCTGGCAACACCAAAACCCCCCCAGACGGTTCTGCCCGAACCGCCTGGGGGCTCGGGGGCTACACCCGCGGGTGCGCTCGCGCGCACCCGCTGTCAAGACAAAAATCCCCTAGACGATTCTACCCGAATCGCCCGGGGGCTCGGGGGCTCCTGTCGGGTTCATAAACTTGGGGTCCCTCACGGACCGACTTCCCCGCAAAGGCTCGGCCCAAGCAGACAGCGCGCAACTCATGGGCTTTTCGTGTTGCCAGCGGGGGAGGTTTCGATGAAAGCTTCAGTGGAACAAGTGTATCTAAGTACAAGGAGAACATTTCAATGAAAGCTTCAGTGTAAGAACCTCCACGACCGTACGCCGGAGTGGTCCAGGGTGAGGGACATAAGTGATCAGACACTGTTCGTGTCTAAACATTTCAATGAAAGCTTCAGTGGAACAAGTGTATCTAAGTACAAGGAGAACAAAATCTACATGTTTAAACCATTGCATGGGGATCCATACGACTTGGTCCATCGACTGGAGTACATATTTCTCGTAAATATCAGTGCAAGTTATGGTAACCTGGAATTATGTTTGTCAGGTGGGATTTTTTAGTGCACTCAGCTGATGCACGTTGAAAATTGATTTTCCCCCTTTTGCAGGCTCGGGTCTCCAACTGCACAATACAAAGTGTTCTCCAGCGACTTCAATTTCATTATTTACATCCAACTGTTGGCTTAGTTAGTGTCTGATCCAAAGCCATGGGAGATGTTCTAAATGATTTAGAGCACCTTTTTTTCACTCAAATTCTGGATGTAAATACATAATATAGTTGATGTTCCTATCAGTGTGCCATGTAACCTCTAGCTTGATTATTTTGTTGCATGTATATTTGCCTCGGTTCGCTGCAGTCTATGTATAACTTGTCAAACCTCAACTATAGTACTGCAGTACATTTTAATATTTGCATGGAGTATACATTCTAGTAAATAATTCTGCAAAAAAATCTAGTAAATATATTATCGTAACTACACTTGGGGCAGAAAGGCATAGATTCTAGTAAATTATTATGTAAAAATCTAGTAAAGATTACTGTAAAAATCTAGTAAAAGTTACTGTAAAAATATAGTAAAGATTACTGTAACTAGTACGGGTAGAAAGGCATAGATTCTAGTAAACAATTTGTAAGTAGTAAATAGATTATTGTAAAAGAGGTAGCATAGATTCTAGTAAACCATTTAAAAATAATTATCATAAAACGTAATTGGCGGATCTACAATATGCCAGTTACTATAATCATGGAACGTGAAAATTGCCTGGCTATAGAATTAGCGATAGTAAATGATAGATATTAATGTCACTGCCGGAAACAGTAGGTTTGCCGTGTACCACAAACCGGTTTCCCAGAATCTGATTTTGCAGTTTCAAGAATATGATTTTCCAGCATCTTATTAAATGTCTCTCTCCTCAAACCGGTGGCCGCGTTCACGGAGTAGCGATGGCGGCGGCGGCCCCTACCTTCCACCCTCCCCACCGGCGCACATTAGGAGAGCGGCCCTCCTCAGCACGTCGCCGTCACGGCGCTCTAAATATTATTTAGAGCCTCTAAATAGCGATATCTCTCTCTCTCTCTCTCCAACTAACAACCTAAAAATTCCCAACTGCAAGAGGGTTGATGAACTCCAAACATCCCAAGCTAGCAATAGCTAGCTGTATATATTGGATAATAAGCTAGCTGTATATATGTCTTGGTTGAGGTTTCAAAATAATCTAGCAAGTCTTCTTGTTGACCAAAACCACGAAAAGTCAATTCCTCTCGCAGAGAACCAGTGCCGTCTAGCTTATTTATTAGCTGTGTGCTCTCCACGTCGTTCCTGCTGAGTGTTCACCGCTACGACGTGCGCTCCAAAAACATTCCGATTTCCGAACACGCTCTCCAAGCAGCTATAAATAGACGTGCAACGCAGCAGCCCCCCTTCATCGCAACATTCCAAGCTTTCTCTCTCCCATTCATCTCTCGAGCTGATTTTATCACACACTCGAGCGCGGAACACTAAGCTAGGCAGGTGCAGGGATGGCCGCTAAGCTCGCCGTTCTCGGCACCTTAGTGCTCGCGCTGCTCGGTTCCGTGTCGTGCCAACAAGCGGGCTACGGCTATGGCGGCGGCAATCCTACTCCTCCTACCTCGACGTCGACGCCACCTGCTTATCCTCCGACGAGCCCGACACCGAGCCCGCCTACCTATTCATCTCCAGCCCCGCCGCCACCTGCTGCAAATCCTCCGAAGCCGAGCCCGCCCACCACCTATCCTCCTCCTCCCACACCTGCTAGCCCACCACCACCTGCCGCTGGGTCTGGACTGAGCGTCGGATACTACAACGACAAGTGCCCCCGCGCGGAAGCCATCGTGCGGGACGCCGTGCGCGCCGCCGACGCCGGCATCAAAGCCGGCCTCGTCCGTTTGTTCTTCCACGACTGCTTCGTCCAGGGCTGCGACGCCTCCGTTCTGCTGAAGCCCGACAACGACACCAACCCGCAGCCGGAGATGC